>NW_020450130.1:514763-730404 GCF_003343035.1 Apteryx rowi | reverse complement strand
CCCCCCCACTCCAGGTGTACAGGAACACCGCATAGAGCCTTCTGGGTCTGCAAGGAGGCTTGGAAGAGACATTTAAGGCTCCGTAGCAGATACCTGCTTGCCTTGAATTACCAGTGAGTTTAGTGGGTACCTAGGTGAAGAAGGGGGCGCAGGGTCAGACTCTGAAGCATAAAGCCAGAGGTGTGGGTAAGCCTGCTCTCCACAGAGCACAAAAGAATGTATCTGTCCTGCACACTATGGCCAAACATGCAGATATTCTCTTTCAGGTCCTCCAACAAGCATAGCCATGGTAGTGAGGCTGGAGCACAAGCTCACTGGCTTTGCCCTCTAGCACCGTGTTAGCACGGGTTAGTGGGCTGTGTTTCCAGAACTAGATGCTAGGTCAAGGACCTTTACAATGCCCCACACTGCATGATGTAGACTTACAACAAATGGATTTTCAAACCTACCAGCATTTTGGTTTTGGTGCTTTTCCAACACAAAGGCTTAAGATAAAAGGGAATATCAAGGTTCAGCTCAGTCTAAACCTTGTTGCTTAAGTTCTTCCACTGCACCCCACACAACAGATAGCATGTGAGCAACACAGAGAGGTAAAAATTCGCAGCAACTCTTAACCAATTCAGCAGCTCCTGAAATTATGTCAATAATATTGTGGGACAGATATTTTAAAACTGCCAGTGGTCAGACAATTAGATTCCAGTTCTATAAGAAATTCCCCCATTCCCAGATATGTGGTCATGCTGAACTGGAATAAAAAGTTTATCTTTAGACCTTGGTACAGAACAAAAAATTCCCATTTCCTTTTATTTCTGACACACCAAAAGTTTTGAGTCTGATAATTCCAAATCAATGTGTTACAGTATGCCCAAAACAATGTAACATTATATGTGCCACACTTAAGTTTGTATTTACTGAAAATTTTGAAAATATCAAAACAAAATACTTCAAATGTGATAAAAACAAAAGAGCTAAGGTGATATATTTTAACAACTCCTGCCAGCAAAAAATAGTACCATTGTTGTCATTATAATGTGAAACATTTCAATTTCAATAAAAGGGCATATTTTCAAGGAAATGGTACCATCCAAATCTTTTTGCCTTTGTCTCATTTAAATACATGTTTATAGCATGCTGCTGAGTAAATACTTCCATATAAATTCTTACTAGCCCAAGAAATGGTCTTTTCAGTACATTTACCTTACCATGGGCAATATGAATTCATTTCAGCTGTACCCATATTGTGCTGCTCCTACACAGCTAAAAAAGAAACAGGACTTGCCCCCAAAAATTTATCATCCAAAAATGAAATAAGAAAAAGAGAAAATATAGAAAAAAAGGAAACAGCACAGGTAAAAGATGGCCAAGCAATAAGAGGCCAATTCCTCACATGCCTTCATTTTAAAGTCAAGGGGATATCTTTTCCTGACACAAATCTCCCTGTGTTCATTGGCTTCAAAGCACTGCACAGATTTACCCTGCCTTGGAATCTGGCCAGCATGTTCTGAGTATATAAGAGCACATAACCTGAAATGCCTAGCCAAGCATATTGTTTGCATTACTTGTTGCTATCTGAGTTGAAGGGCCACTGTTCAGTCTCAGTAACTGAGGAACTCCTGGGATTACTCAAATGAATAATTTCTCTCCCATGTGAGTGTACATCTGTGGCAATGAATTCAGAATGTAGTCTAGGACTTTGGCAAAAGTCACCTTTTTTATGTAAGCGGGTTGGGTTTGGTTTGTTTTGGGTTATTTCCTCTGAATATCCTGCTAGTTCATTTACTGTTTTGCAAGCCTAAAAAGCCAGCTAAAAGCTCACTTCTGAGAACTGTCTTCATGGAGCAGAGCTTCATTGCTTTTCCCCTCAATAGTATGAGTTTCAAGCAGCTCACTTGCTTCTAGAGGAGTGGCAAAAATAAAATTAAAATGAATTAAAAAAAAAAAAATCCCTGCATGCACTGTTCAGTTAATTCGGTTTCCTTCACACAGACAAACCAAAAACTCATAGGCACTCCTGGCTGTGGCCATGGTAACTACTGGTTTAAGCTCACAGAACTCCCCTAGCCTTTGTGCAGCTACGCCTCTTTATATTAGCTGAGGATCTGTTCACTGATTTATGATGGAAGTGCTAACAAACCCTTAAATGTGGTACTGTAAATGGCAGTATTATACCAGTACCATGGCATAGGAGGCAGAGGCTGTCTATTACTCCCAAAGGAATTGTTTAAGGGCAAGAACCATGATGAATACAGCCTGGGTGGCTCAATTACATGGGGAATCAATTACTTAAAACAAAGAAACTGGATGGAAAAAAGTGACAAAAATTCAAAATTGTTTCTCTGTTGGAGGTCACAGATAACAGCCCTGTCATCCATAAATCTGGAAATCTCTAAGGCATGCTACCCCTGTGTTGAGAGATGACAATTAATTGGTATTTTACTTACCTCATCCATGTAAATTATGCAAGGAAAAATTCTAATTACTGCATGCTACATATATATAAGGTCAAAGTGGGCCAGCTTTTGACAGTGTGTAAAATGGATTATATTTATCCTTCACGTGAGGGCCATGATCCTGTACAAACCACATGACTCCTGACCCCCACTGTTTGTGAGAGACCGTGCACAAGTCAGTGAGACTGCACAGGCACAAGGGTCCCTTGCAGAAGGGAAGACTAGATTCAGCAAAAGCAAAATTGAAGAGCAAGCCCAATGTGAGATCTAGGTATGAAAACAGATACAACTAGCAAGAAAATAACAGGGCAGGCAATGGTAGGGCTTACATTTGGCCATAAGCAATTCAGTGCATTCAAGAAGCTGGCATTTTTGACAAAGCCCAGGAGACAGTTTGTTGGGGGGGGGAGTTAATGCAGTGAGCCCACGAGTTTTGTGTGAGCAGGATTCCTTATCCTCAGAAAAATGGAATCCTGCCTTCTGGCGCTATATTTTCTCTGTCTATGGACTGTATGGGGCAAAAACAGGAAGAGAGTAGGTTTGTGCATGTGGTCTCTCACTGGCCAAGGGAACTGCACCAGTGTGCCCTTAAGGAGTTCTGAAGTCAGTCACCAGAGGGCCAGCACTGCCACACAAACTGTCCTAGGACATGCTTCCTGCCCACTCTGACGACTGGAGCGGAGCATCACAGCGAGGTTATAGACAACAGCCTGCTCTGCTGCCTGCAATGGCCCCACGTGTGACAAGCCTGTGAGGTGAGGTAGAGAACTTACCCAGTAGTCCAGGATTGGGAAATCTCCAGGAGTCATTGTATGTTGAATATTGCGGGTGGCTGTATGGACTCCCAGAAAACTCACTCCCTAAATTAAAGGGAAACAGAAAGGAAGACAAAACAAAAGATCATTTGATTTAAGAGAGCAGTTATGGTTTTGTGGGGGGAAAGCAATTTAGTAAATGCTGTGCTCTAGTGAAGGCCTTTGTAAAAGTACTACTGGTCACCCTCTTTGAAGAAGGGGAATCTGGTGGCCACATTATTAAATGAATGGGTACAGTTGTCTTTATGCTTCCCTTCACATCGCAGCCAAGACTGCTGAGTTGGTGGGATTTTCTCACACAGCCTGAAGAATAACAGGAACACTGCAGGAACACCACAGCTAGGGGTAATGAAGAGGAGTTTGGTGACACATCTAAAGGAGATGGCCTTTGCCTTCATGGCTCTACAAGACTCAGGGCAGGAAGCACAACACTAGGACTCAGCTGCTCAGCCATGCTTTCTGACACCAGGAAAGGATGGATTAGTTAATCTCCTGCATGTTGAATACCATCCCAGACCCTCAAAGAGAACATGGTCTTGGGCTCAGAACGTACTTCCATCCTTTTAACCAGAAGATGGATGCTTACCTCCGTTTCAGATGGCTTTGAAACCCTCCAGAGGAAGGCACAGTAAAGGCTCAAAAGTTACTGCTGTTTATCTCGTCATGAGCTCCTGCACTCCCCATCTGTTTGTTCCCTTCACATGTCATCTCCTGTTTTATACTTCAACTGCAAGCTTTTCAGGGCAGTGCCTTGCACAATGGGGCCCTGACCCCTGGGCAGGGCACCAGGCTCCACCACCATTCAAATACAAATACTACTGCTGTTTTATTAGGCAATCTTCCATGAATGACAGTTGCCCACTCTATTCCTCTCTTTTTCCCTCCTCCTTTTCATCATCTCAAGTACACAGACACACACATATATATACACACACACAAAACAACATAGTATAAAAAAGAATGAACACCATATGGCAAAATGTTGAGACTGCTGCCAAGAAGATGTTCACTGTGACCTTCACTGTTTAGGTTCTCTGCATTGGAATAGCCATTTCCCTATATTCAAGGACTGCTTTTATTCTTAGCTGAGTATAATTAGCTGAGCTTTTACTAGCTAAGGACCTGATCAACACCATGCTTGCAACTGCAAATAGATTGAGCAAATTCTCCCAGGCTCAGTACTCCAAAGGCTGACCAGCCTTGCTTAGCTCTAGCACTCCTGATAAAACTGACTCAAAGGACTGTGACCTCTTTCCTGAACTAGTGACTGGCCTCCATTACTTAAGACATGCTTTTGTTGAGCTACTCACTCACTGGCCTGAATGGAGGGATGCTGTTTTTGATTAGCATTAGGAAGGCACAAACTTTCTGAGTTATCTATTACTGTGGGAGCTCATGATTAGTCCGTACAGTGAAGCCACAGGTAACTTTGCACACACTTTCTCTTTAAATGGGCAAATACACCTCATGTGTATAGCCCTGGTAGTTGGTGTGACTATCTACAAATAGATTTCTGCCAATATAGAAATAACACGTGCTAGTGACAAAAGAAAAGCACAGGGTCAGGTCCAGCAGTATTTGGTCTCCATATAATGCCATTTCAGTAAAAAAGAGCTACCTCTCAGCCTACAGCAAAGAACACAGGAAAAAAAAGGTTGACTACATAGACAGCAAGAGCTGCTGCTCATTTGCTATGCTCCCAGGGACTCTCTGATAACACCCTGTCCCTTTGTTGCTCCCCATGGTTGTTAGGACCGATGATATTGTACCTGTCAGTTTGAGACCTGCTCTCTTTCACGTAACTCAAGAGCCAGGCAACGTTCACTGAAAGGGAAAGGAGGCAGAGCCTGAAGCCAATAGAAAGAAGTACTTTTACACTCAGCACATCTGTAAGTTATGGAGTTCATTGTAGTTGGATGTGGATCAGCCCAGAACATCAACAGGCTCCAGAAAGGATCCAAACATCTTTAAGAACAGCAGTTTTACCCAGCACTGAAGCAATTAATCCCAGTGGAAACAGTTCATTTTGGAAGGAAGATTAAACCTCATGCTTCATAGTTTCTACCTGCCTCTATTTACTGATCTCAAGAAGAGCATCTGTGGGCAGATTATCCAGTGTCTCCTCAGGCAAGACTGCTTATATCTTCCTCAGAGCCTTGGCAGATCCGGGATACTGGGCTGGATGGACTGCAGATCTGATCCAGTCTGGCAGCCCTTCTGTTTCTCAGGTTCCTTTCCTGACATGAGAAACTCAGAGGTTATTTGTGGCTCCTGGAGCTGCTCCACACTGACTGTTCAAGATTCTTTTGCAGGAACAGAAGTGAGAAATAAAGATTTGTGCTGCTGAAGGTAAGACTGTTAAATGTCCATTCCATAAAGGGCCTGTAATGTTTCAACTGCATTTCTACTAACTATATTTCGTAAACCCAGAACAGGTTTTCATTACTGCTTCTAAAAAACTGTATTAATCACTGTGAGCCACTGAAAATAGAGCTGTTTCCAAATTTTTCTTTCTGGTGAAATACATAGTATGTACATTTGCTTTACGTCCCTTGTCCTTTCAGATGATGGATGACATTAGTACCTTAAGGTTTACTCTGTCATAATGCTCGCTTGTTTTCGAAATGAATGAGACATGGTGGAGAGAGCAAAGACAAAAGAGATTATAGGAATTTCTGGGAGAGTGGGACAGTGGAAAGGGAGGAGAGGGTGTTTGCAGAGGTCAGAAGGCTTCACCAAGCAAGCAGACCAGGCAGCTAAAACAATAGGGGAATGCAAGAAGAAAAAGATTTCTGGAATAGAAGTGGCTAGCCTGCATTAAACCCTACGTTCTGCCTCTGTCATCTGCCCACAAGGACTAGCAGTATGCATGAAGGTCAGCAAAAGGAGTGTCATATGTATAGAGCAGTGATTTGAAGTACCAGCACCACTGGCAAAGGTGTCTTGATTTATTCTTCTAGTCAGAGTGATGTCTTTCCTGTTGGATAAAAATGCCTCAACAAACAGTTCTATTCTGCTTCCGGAAAAAGTTCCCCTCCTTGATCCCTGCTTCTAGCTTCCTGTTGCTGCACCTAAGACAGTCTTCTCAAACAAATCATTCCCATTTTTATGACCTTGTTCCAGCCTTCATCAGCTGGGATTCCACCAAGTCTTTGACCTAGCTCTGTCCTACTGGTGTTTGCCCAAGACAACAAAGCACATGGGTAGTAAATTGCTTAGTAGCTTCATGGTTGAGTGATATGCACTCTTCCCTCCCCAGAAGGCTCAAAGCCAGGCCTTCCTTCCAATGCATGCTACACAAAAATCCTTTGATCCTGTCGATTGTTTTATTTTTTTCTTTCTTTTTCTTTCTTTTTTAATTTTCTTTCAGGGTAGGGAGAAATTCAGGGATTAAGGCAATGACTTAGTTTACTTGCACAGGGGCAGGATGATTATGAAAACAAATAATACATTCCTTGAAGTCTCCCCAGATTTTGTACACTAGATGCAGCCCAAGAGCAGGCCCAGGGTGTATAGCCCACCTTGCTGCTGCTGCCTGGCCAAAACACAACATGCATAAACTGATGATAGGGAGCCTCACTACAACTCTTTCCCTAGGAGCTGCATGGAGTAAGTACAGAAGAACAAGATGGACAGGACAACCACTGATCCCTGCTGCAGACCATTTACATGGCTAAGGGTGTGGACATCCAAGATTTTGAACAAAGCTGTATCAAGCTGCCCTGCACCACAAGGAAGGACATCCACACCCATCAGAAGACAGGACCACCCGTCCCACTGTGGCTCCTCAGCACTTTCATCCAGCTTGTCACTACCCCTCTTTCCCATTTTCACTAGCTGTCCCTGTTTTCCATTCACCCTAGGTGTTCAGAGAAACCCTGCCTGTCTGATGTCTATGCTGTGCCTGCTGCTTAACAGGCAGCAGTGCTTTTTAAATACTCAGCAGCGCTGCTGCGCGACTACCAGTGGAAACAAGCTGACATTTCATTGTTTCGTTCCCTCTTGCCTTGCTCTCCTCCCCCCACAAGCTCTACTACCCACCTCCTTTCGCACGCGCACACACACACACACACACACACATATCTTGGACCCTCTCTGGGGGAAGCTCTAGTGCCTGTCAGGCTGAGGCTTCCAATTCTCTGTTTTTTATGCCTCAGTGGTCAGGGTGTCAAGCTCCTGCAGTACAGACCAGCCAGGAGCTCAAGGAGTCGCTGAACACCATCAGTTCAGTGACAGTATTTCTTGCTTCTTAACATACTCTGCATATCCATCAGCCATGAAAAAAAAAGGGAGGGAGGGAGAAGGAGGGGAACAGAAAGGAAAATGAGAGAAAAGAAATAAAAGGGGGGAGGGGAGAAGAGAAGTGGGAGAGAAAGTCTCAAGCCCTGCTATTATCATCACAGCACTTGGGCAGACAAATGGTACAGCCATAAGTGAAACTAAACTAGATGAATGAACACTGCATGAATGCTTCATGATTTTCACCAGATATTCCCGGGCCATCAGCTATACTTCTTGACAGCACTGCTTAATGGTCAGCCCTAGTCCCATTCAAAAAATACAATGAATCAACTACTAGCAGAGATGCATACATGTGAGTTTATGTGCGCACATGTGCACACATGCCTGCCTGTGCTGGGAAGAAAGGGATGGTAATTTGATTAATTGTTCCTTCATGTTAAACAATAAGCACCTTCATTAATGCTTCTCCCATCACTGAGAAACTAAGATACCAAACCAAAGACTTCTGCTGGATTTAGCCCAGCCCTTACTGCAGATCTGACTCTACATTGCCATAGTATTTCAAGGTGCTATAGCCAATAAGGGGCCAGACCCTTCCATTACCACTTGAGGTACAGCTTTACTTTGGAAGGAGGGAGAAAAGATTCATAGTAATGCTATTTCTACAATGCAGCAACAAGACCTGGGAGATGTATTTCATCCTGAGATGACAAGATAGAGATATTGACATCTTGCAGGTGGTGAGCTTGCCACTGCAAGCACAATTCAATGGTTGTAGATGGACCCTCTGAGGCAGACAGAACAGAATGATCAAATTGCATTGTCCATTCTTCTGCATTTTCTTTGGGGATTATCAACCCATGTTTACCAGTTTGTTTGGTTTTAAGGTATGTTTCCTGTAAGTTCTCTTCGTGATGTGCAGAAAAACTAAAAAGTGTGACAAGAACCAAAGGCAAAGAAAAAGATTTCACAGCATCATTAAAAAAAAGAAAAAGGCCATGATTTTAGAGAACCATCTTGTACTGGGGTTTAGAGAGGATGCACATATGTATAATGGGGACTGGACTAATCCAGCCTCACAGAACTTGTCCAAAATGTTCAGACGTAGTTTTTTTGTTAGGTTATTTCTGCATTCAGTAGAGAAATGGGATCCTCCAGAAATGAGTTAGCATACTGCAGCATTCATGACTAAAAGAGGCAGTGGTTACCCCCTGGATGTGCTGGTATCTCTCCCTATTACATAAAGCCTAGCTAATGGCCTAGCTTTTAGACGGCTAAAGGGAGAAGAGATGTCAGTGCAACACTGCAAAGAGAAGCTGTGATCTGTGCCTGCAGGTCCAGAGGAACACTCACAGTGTGTGCCTAGGGTCAGGCCCCATTCTGAAATCACCTCCAGGCATTGTCAGACTGCTTTTAGTAGCTGCAGTGAAACACTAGGTTACTGAAGGTTTCTGTACTCACTGAAAAGCAGGAAGTTAGGGACTGAATGGCAGAAGGAAAGGTAGATGTTCTCAGGCAGTTCTAGGGAGCTCAGAGTTAGTTAGCTCTGCAGAAGCTTGGGAATTTTCTTTCTCTTCAAGAAGACTCTGCTGATCGTAGTGATCAAACCATGGCTGTGCAATGGGACACTTGGACAGGCCCAGCCTGAAGACAGGCATAGAAGCTCCAGTTCTTACTAGATTCACAGTCAGGTACAAAGGGTACCAGATACTAGCTTAAGGCTTGTCCAAGTCAGAAAGATCTGCAGTCAATCTCAGCCAGCTTTGGATCTTGACAGGGGAAAGAAAAATGCCAATTATTTTTCAGTTATTTTTTAAAAATGTTATGCCATAATCTTGGAATAATCTAAGTGCTGGAAGGGACCTTTGGAGGTTATGTGCTCCAAACTCTTACTCAAAGCAGGGCCAGGTCTGAAGCATGTCATATACAGCCAAGTATTGAAAATCTTGCAGCATGGAGATTCCACAGTCTCTCTGAGCTCCTGTTCAAAAGTCTGACTACTGTCATCATGAAAAAAAAAAAACTAAAATCTAATTGGAATTTCCACTTTTACACCTGGTATTCTCCTGTTTTATCACTGTGCAGTCTCAAGAAGAGTCTGGCTCCTTACGGTCCTGCTAGGTAGCACAGCAGTAATAATTTTATCTTTTAGCCTTTTCTTTTTAAGACCATGTGACACTTAACGTTAAAAACTAGCAGCCTAAACAAATATGAAACAAACTGAAATGCAAAATGTTAACCAACCCAGAACAAATACTTCAAAAAGAGTTTTTATACATCATTTCCAAGTTCAGCACGTTCCCAACCAAAAGAAGTCTCAGAATCACAGAAAATCCTGTGAAATCGAAATTCCAGATCCAATAAAGCTCTATCAGAACTTGCAACATGAAGTTGGACATGTCTTTTTAAATTCCTTTCACTGCATTTTCTCAGTTCAGATAGCTGGTATTTCTGTGTGTATTTGGGATAAGAAGAAGCCATTAAGGCTGTGAAGGTTGATGGTTTTACCAGTAAAACTATTTTAAGATATGGCTTATGGAGCTGATCCAAACCTGAAGCTGTCAGGTTTCTGGATCTGTTCATGTGGATTTGTTTTAAATCAGTATAATTTTTCTGGAAATTTAGCAATAATCAGACTATCTCTTATGTTTTCAACCTGGATGGATCTTAATTAACTATTGGAAGATTCATGGTGTCAAGTTCTTTAAGATCTTTTTCAGTTTAAGATCTTTCCTTCCAATTTAGTCGGTCAGTCACCTGCTCAGAGATTTTTATACAATCCATCATTGGCTGCCTCTGTCAGAACTGTGTATGCATCTCCTGTTTTTAATTAATGCATGCATAACACAATCATGCATACCATTCTTGGTTAACATTAATCGGAGTCACAGTTACACAATAAAGGAGTGCTATCACAATCCCCCATATGGCTATAACCTCCAAGGTCCTTTCTCATCCGACTTGTCCTAGTCTCTGTTATTTTCCCCACTTCTAATTAGCTGGATCCTTTTACTATTCAAGCTTCAGGTTTATGAAATTCTTATTTAGCCCTTCCATTTGGTAGATTAATAAAACAAACCAGGAGAAATGATGTTCAATAAATGCAACTGCTTGAGAGAAAAGAATGGAAGGTTGTGGGAGAAAAGAGAGTTCTGGCCAAGAATAGCAATACTTTGCCCATCTCCTACTGGATTTCAGGGTAACTTTAAAATAATCATCTGCTGCACTTGCCTCTRAATTGGGCCTCTATAGACGAACTATTCTTTCTCATTCTATTCTGACCTCCTGACACAGGCTACAGGTGTCCTTATCATTTTCCTGTGGCAAAGGAACCCACTGAACTTTCTTAAGTTAACATTCTCATAACTTTTTATTTGTTTTCTAACATTTTCTTTTGTACAAGCAATCACATGGATCATAAATTTCTTCAGCAAATTCCAATAACAATCATCATCCTGATAGCTAAGATATGCTTGACTGCATGGAGAGCAGGGCTAAATACTGCACTTAGCAACTCAAATGTACTGAAGCAGTTTGGATATTACTTATTAACATTATGAAATAACTGCTATCCAAATGTAACTTTTAAATCTATTACCAAAAAGTCATGTGTGCAATAAGATCATACACACCGGAAGTTTCAAGTAAAAGAACATAAGAACAGCAAGACAATTCACTTTTAACTATATTCTAAAATCTTCTGAAAAACTGGCTTTAGTCTGGTCGAGTATGCCTAGATAGCATTTAAAATAAAGTCAGACAGACAAACAGATGTGAGATAGATAACTTAGAAAAAAGAGAAATGACCTGGCCACTCTATGGAGAACAATGGCTTACTTTCCCCTCAGTTCAGATACTACACTGATGAGGGATATAGAAGAACTTACTATGGAAAAGGACCAGAGTGGAGCAGAGAAGAGAGGAGTGGAGAGGAGAGGAAGTTTTTCGTAGATAGCAAATACAATTTTTTTGACTAAAACATTGCTAGTCAAATCATTTCTCAAAATAGGACATAATCAGTTCTATAATCAGTTCCAGGCAGGACATAATAATATACTAAATTTATCTCAGTGAAAATATCCAAGTTAATAACAAACTAAAAATCCGAAGAAAAGCAAACAGAACTCATAAGCCAGTCTTTGAAGGACAAGCTCAAGAAATTGTCTTGAGAACAGATTTTTAGAAAATAAGACTACAAAAACTACGGGTCCAACACATAAAGGCATTTTATATATTCCAGTGTGATACTTCTGAAAGGAAAAGAGCAGCATCAGTTTAAATGACACACATATATTTCAGCTTATAATGCAGATCTTATTCTCCGTTTATTTAAGACAACAAACAAATATGCCCATTTCTGATCTCAGGGCAAACAAACTGAGTTCATAGCGTATTGTATAAATGTGCCCCTGCTGATTTTTACATGAAAATATTGGCTTACTCCCCACTCTATTTTGACAGTCTTTTCTAAGCACAGATTCTTAATTCTAAAGAGAGTCACGCTAATGTTGCAACAGAGCAAGGCAGCAAAAGTCAGTCATAAGTACACTTTTTTGGTAAGCTGTCCTCTTTGTTACAAACCACAAAGATAAATTCTGTGCACCTCCCATTGCTGCTGCGTTTGACACTGCTTCTGCAGTCACAGGGAAAGTGAAGAGAGCAGGGGGATGGGACATGGCAAAAGTGTGAGCACTCCACAAGCTTCCGCCTTATAGATAAGAAATTCATCACATGTCACAGAGACAGTTTTGCCTGCACATCTTGTAAATCATTTTTCTTTCTCTCTGTACAAGTTCAGAAAAAATTAGGAGGCAGCAATCCAAAGACCTATATAGGCTGTAGTTAGGCTAGTACCCATTCAAGCTAGTGGAAAGCTTCCTCTAATATCTTTTGCCAGTCCCACAGTTAAAGGCTTTTGGCATCCTTCACTCCTGCTTCTAAAACATTTCTGGACTTTGTGTAACAAAATCCATGTAACTCATTCCTCAATGTGCATCATTTTGTTGTCATTTAAGGAATTTAGTCCAAATTCCCTGTACTCGTATTATTTTCAAAATACACCCTCAGAAAAAATAATCCAGACCCTTTCTCTTTCCATAAAACATACTGTTTTGTGGAGTGAGCAGGCAAATTATGCAGCTCAGCATTTAAAAGCATGAAATGCACTCACTGAACTAGAGCTACCCTTGTGCCCTTCTGCAACCAGCATACCATTAACCTGTCTCTGCTCCACACAGCACATATGATCACAGCTGCCTGGCATTCAGCATGAGCCAGTTGTGCAATTATTTTACACAGAGTATCCTTGTGGAAAACCAATAAGATTTTTAGGAGTAGACTAACTCAGGATCAGACCCTAAGCTTGTGGACTAGACTTGATTTTGGTGGCACAAATTCTATTCCATCGGCACAGAGGACAGAATACAGAGACACCAGAGGCCATCCTATTTGCCCTTTTATACGGTGCATAATTATCTTCTATAATATTTCTGACCCTTCTTACAGTGATAATGCTCCCATTGAATTAAGGGTTTTGCCTAAATATAAGCAACATGACTTGGCTCTCTGGGTTTTTTTTCCCCACTGCTTTAAACCATTTAAATGACAAAACACATCATTTCAACCGAACAAACACATGAATACTCAGAGCAGAAGAATACTGTTTGCATTTGGTTTTCACTTCATTGATTACAGTCTAGTGCCTGGGACCTGAAAGGTGGTGGGAATTATTGTGGAATTCCTTAGACTCAGGAGTCTGGCAAGCACTTCCTCCTGGAGTGCCTGGCTGAAGGAAAACCATAATCCCTTCCTCTGGTGTTGGTATGGATTAGCACCTGGCATTTGCCTGCCTTTGATTCCAGGCCAGAACAAAAAGGCATGCTAGTGTGACTGGAGAAGGGATTCCCATGGGACAGGGAAGAGGCTCAGAAGCATATGTCATTGGATCGCTACATGGGACAATGCAGGGATCGGAACAGTCTGTGATCAAAAGAAGATTTAATTAAAAAGAAATATTTCCAAAGGGGACTAAAGAGTTTCATTTAGGAAAACATTTTCAGTGAATGCTTTTGAAAAAAAGGAATCTAGTTTTCAAAATGCTCGAAATCCTCTACTTCAAAATAAGACAGCTGCTCACTTTCTCTGGGCCCTTGGCATTGTATCCAGCAATTTATCCATTTCCAAAGGAAAGAAGGAAATAAAGAATTAATACATGGAAAAAGGGAATGTTTTTAGCACATTTAATTTTCCTCCCTTTTTTTTAAGAATGAAATAGAAAGTGACAGATTTCAGCAAATGAACATCCCTCAGAAATAATTTTTAAGTAAAACTTTCATTACCCAGAACAGAATCCTCATTTTTTGTTTTAATCAAAAAAAAAGAGAAAAAGTTCTGAGCACAATAAGCCCCTTGCCCATTTTGTTTAAAAAACAGTATAATAAAACTATGTCATAAATCTGAGCTAGCTCTAGCCAAGACAGAGTCCCTACAGCTGCTATGTACTGAAAAGGCTTGATTGACAATGAGTACCTAGTGACTCAAAAGATCCCTGGCAGTGCTTGTAATGCCATACAGTTAATTAGACAGTGTCTGCGCTGCACTTTGGAAAAAAAGAAAAGAAAAAAAAAACACAGAAAATGCTACAAAAATTGTTAATTACTGTTATCACCAGTGTAAGCAGCATTCTGTTTTCACTGTGTAACACCCTTAATACTCTGAAAGAACCTGAAGAATCAGTCCATAATGTTGGCAATTTTGTTTATTTTGTTTCTTAAAGCTCATTTCTCTCCTACAAATGGAAGGAACAACTTGCTGGCTGCAACTTCAGAATGCTTCCTATTCCCTTTATGCTTAATTATCTAAGGATACCATCACAGCAATCTGCTTAAAAGGCCTAAATGACGCAGGTGGCAAAACCCTGCTTTCATAAGGGGCGTAGGTCCTGTCCCCATTAGTAGGTAGGTTAACACATATTCATCAGCTGCACGTGGGCACTGGGAAGCCTTCAGCCATGAACAGGTCTGGTTCTAGGCATAGGCGGGTGCTCAGGACAGCAGACTGCCCTGGAGAACAAAATAGCTATGGCTCTGCTGTCTGCTTTACCCATGTCAGAGCCCTTGAAAACCAGGCTGCTTATTGCAGCCACGGCCAAAGTCAGGCTGGCTGGGGACATAGCCACTGCTTGGGACACCTAACCCTGGCCGTGGCAATACCCACCTGGCTGACCTCTGAAATATTTCCTCAGTTTCTGAGTGAGCAGGCAGCCTGGTCTGAGCTCTGTAATGTTGTAACCATGCTAATGTGTATCAAGGTAGCTCCAGATTACCATTATGACTTGCACCCAATGTAGCACAGACATTACCACAGCCAGCTAGAAGTCTGCAGCCACAGGGACTTAGGCTCCTTAGTCACCTAGAGTAGCATTTGCCAAAGACCTTATCTTTAGGGGTACTTGCATCTGTAAAAGATTCACTAAGAGGTGGTTCAAACTGTTTGCAGGAAGTGCTGAAGGTCTAATGGGAATTAACAATAACATTGCAGTAACAAGCTAACAGACTTATGCCAATATATTTGAGAGCATGGTGACTTGACATGCATTTGACACATTCAGCCTGCACATGTCCATGTGCATCCTTGCCTTGTATACCCCACTTCACCTAAGGACCCAACTGGAAGGGACAGTAACATCTGTGCTGTTACAGGGGGACACACTTGTACATGTTGCATCAGGAGCAACAAATTTACAGTCATTCCTGCTAACAACTGGGAGTTCAACCAGGGAGCAGAAGACTGCCAGTGGAGGTGACTTGCAAGGTATTCAAGGCTGAACTGAAAAAAAAGTTTCTCAGAAGTTTCTGAATGTGATGACAAAGGATAGATTCGGACAGCCCTTTTCAGCTTTAATATCTCTGTGACACATTTATTTTCCATTCCAAAAAGAGGCATTTTGAGTTTTGCTGGCCAGTAATTCCACCTGTACATATATCAATGAAGCTTATGGAAAAAATAATAATTGCAATATCAGTGGTTCCTATTTGTACCTGATTGGGGGGAATCAGAGAGAAATATCCCTGCCATCTCCCTGCCTATACAACGTTAAAGTGCCTATTGATATTTGCACTTTTCTTGCCTTCTTCTGCCATCCAGAAGCCCTGGACATTTTTGTTAGTTTCATTTTCAAATTATTTGTTCAATCCATATTTTTTTCTGATGTGCAGAATGGTATGGTGTGCAACTATTTCCTCCTGGATGCACTCAGGGTGCAGAAGCAGAAGTATGTGTGCAGAAGTGCAGCATACATGTACAGACAGACAGACACACACACAGTCACAAAGATATCTGCACATGTATACATAAAGATATGTACCCATCCTTTACTCATTTAGCTTGCACATAGCTTATATTAATGAAACCTTTATGTAGAGGATTAATGCATCCTTAGAATTCAACAGATCAATAGATTGCTTATTACCATCTATAACTTCTTCCATCAGTAAACTTATACTCATCAAAAGCACATGCTGCTCATGTCTGCAATGTCTTTTACTCATTGATCAACCCTTGGATAAGCTGTGTATGTGCAACCATCATCCAAACTTTAACACACATGTTTTCAAAAGTCTTAGTAGCTGGCTACATTTTTCTAAATAGAAGCGTCAAAATTAACTGTACCATCACAGCACTTGTCTGCCTTATTGCAAAATACAGTCAAGTAGTTTATTACTAGTAACAACTGAGATGCATTTGGCCATGATCAGATAACATTTCTCCAAAGTTCCCCATCACATCAAGCCTGCCAATTAGCTTGTAACAATTTAGCTTATTATATTTGTTTATATTATTATAGAAATTGAACAGTATTTCCCCCTTCTCTAATTTTTATATTAACTAGTACCTGGTCAAAGATGTATGCTTTTATTTTTAATGGCTCTGAGTAGATTCTAACATTTAAAAAGTCAGTAACATGCAGATTTTTTTTAACACTACCTCATTTCCAAGAAGCTACAAGGCACAGAAACCCCATCAATGACTAATGAGTTGTGGGTTAAGGTGGATGTACCTTGCTGTGAAGTCACTGTACTGTTCTCGACCCGCGCTGCCTGCCATAAAATTTTAATGCTGCTTCTGACATATTTATGAAATACCTCACCCAGTCTTTGCAGGAAGACAAAAAGATTTACATCGGCAATTATTGCAAGCACATAGGTTTTAGCTATGCACTTTAAACTTTTGTACACAAAGGTGTTTAACTTTAATACAACAAAGGTAGGTGGTGCCACAGAGCAACCATATTGGAACTGCATTAACAAAGATTTATGTCCCTATACAAAGAGGACCATGGCCCAACTCAGCTGCATAGACCATTGCATTGCAATTAATGATGATGAAGAATTTGTCTTTTCACTTTCTAGGTTCCCTTCCTACAGAGATGTCTGCCTTTTCTAGCTAGACAGTACACAGTCTTTTGGGATTCCAGGTGGACCCAGAAGCAAGAATATGAACTGAAGTGGCTACCGACCAAAGTTAAATACACTCATGATGAACAGGGCCATAGTGCATCTGCTGCAGTATGTGTGGCTGGGAGTAAAGTTCATTTCTGTGCCACTCATCTCATACACATGGACAATTGTTCTGGCCACATATCACCAGCAAGTGTGCAATGTAGGCTATTTACTACCCAGAAAAGCTTGCAGCTCTCTTAAAGTCCAATCCATGGGACTAACTTTGACCTTTGTGAAAGACCTTTTCATTCTCATATGAGGAGAAAGGCTCCTGCTCCCCTGAAGGTTTGCAGCTACAGAACAGGTTCACTGCCTCCAAGCTGAGGAGAAGCTGGACATGTTTTTGAGTGAAGCATCTGGGCCAATGAACCCTGAGTCACGTAAGAGCACCCAGAAGAAGCAGCAAGTGATAGTAGTGGGTGACTCCCTGCTGCAGGGGACAGAGGAAAAAAATCTGCTGACCTGACCTGTCATCTAAAAACATTTGCTCCTTGACTGGGTCTCAAATCTGTGATGTTATGGAAAGACTGCCAAAGCTTGTTTATCCCTCTGATTATTATCCCCTGCAGCTTTTCCATGTGGACATTGATGATACTGCCAAGGGCAACTTGGAAAGTATCAAATGTGATTACAGAGCTCTGGGGGCAGCGGTCAGGGGTGTGGAGTCCCAGGTCATTTTCTCTTCAATCCTGCTAGTGAGGGGGAAGGCTGGGAGGTGGAGTAGATGGATATGGCAAGTTAACAATCGGCTGCGCAGCTGATGTCAGCAACAGGGTTTTGGTTTCTAGGACTATGGGACCCTGTTTGAAGATCAATATCTGCTTGGAAGAGATGGGATCCACCTCACTAAGCAGGGCACACACATCTTTGCCAACAGGCTGGTCAACCTGCTAGGGAGGACTTTAAACTAGCAAAGACAGGGGAAGGGGAAAGTTATAGAGACCATGTAGGCAGAGGGAGATACCTCAAGCATTTGCATGTAGGCAAGAAAATGCCTACAAGACAAAACCATGTAGAAATTTCTTGCACTGCTTCTGGGAAAACAGAAGGCTATGATACCTCTCTGAAATGCCTGTACACAAATGCACAGAGCATGGAAAATAAAACAGGTTGAATTAGAGATCTGTGTGCAGTTGCAGAGCTATGACCTCTCTGGGCTTATGGAGACATGGTGGGATAGATCACATGACTGGAAGGCTGTCATGGATGGCTACAGGCTCTTTAGGAAGGACAAGCCAGGAAGGTGAGGAGGAAGAGTGGCCCTTCATGTGAGAGAGCAGCAGGAATGCATGGAGCTCTGCCCAGGGGTGAATGATGGGCTGTTTGAGAGCTTATGGGTAAGGATGAAGGGGCAGACTAAATGGCTGACACTGTTGTGGGTGTTTGTTATAGGCCACCCAATAAGGAGGAAGTAATCGATGAGGCCTTCTACAGACAGCTGGAAGTAACCTCACGTTCACAGGACCTAGTTCTCATGGGGGACTTGAAGCACCCCGGTATTTGCTGGAGGGACAACACAGCAAGGTACAGGCAATCCAGGAGGTTCCTGGAGAGCATTGATGATAACTTCGTGATAGAGGAGCCAACGAGGAGAGGGGTGCTGCTGGACTTTGTATTTACAAACAAGGAAGGGCTAGTCGGGGATATGAAGGTCGAAGGCAACCTTGGTTGCAGTGACCACGAGATGGTGGAGTTCAGGATCCTGAGAGGAGGGAGCAGAGGAAAAAGCAGGATTACAACCAAGGACTTCAGGAGAGCAGACACTTGCCTCTTCAGGGACCTGCTTGGAAGAATGCCATGGGATAGGACCTCAGAAGGAAGAGGGGTCCAAGAAAGCAGGTTGATATTCAAGCATCACCTCCTCCAAGCTCAAGAAGGGTGCATCCCAATGAGCAAGAAGTCAAGCAAAGCAGACAGGAGACCTGCATGGATAAGCAAGGAGCTCCTGGCAAAACTCAAACAGAAGAAGGAAGTATACAGAAGGTGGAAGCAAGGACAGGCCACTTGGGAGGAATCTAGGGACGTTGTCCGAGTACGCAGGGATGGGGCTAGGAAATCTGGAGTTGAGTCTGGCAAGGGATGTCAAGAACAGCAAGAAGTGCTTCTTTAAATACATCCACAACAAAAGGAAGACTGGAGAAAATGTGGGCCCACTGCTGAATGGGGCAGAGGCCATGGTGACAGAGAACACAGAAAAGGCTGAGGTACTGAACACCTTCTTCCCCTTGGTTGTTACTGCTAAGACCAGGCCTCAGGAATCCCAGGCCCTGGAGACCAGGGAGAAAGTCTGGAGAAAGGAAGACTTTCCCTTGGTGAAGAAGGATCAGGTTAGGGATCACTTCAGCAAACTGGACATCCACAAGTCCGTGGGCCCAGATGGGATGCACCCACGAGTGCTGAGGGAGCTGACAGACATCATTGCTAGGCCACTCTCAATCATCTTGAAAAGGTCAGGGCAATCAGGAGAAGTACCTGAGGACTGGTGGAAGAAAGCAAATGTCACTCCAGTCTCCAGGGCAAGAAGAAGGACCCAGGGTACTATAAACCAGTCAGCCTCACCTCCAAACCTGGAAGAGTGATGGAGCAGCTCATCCTGGATATCATTTCCAGGCACATGAAGGACAATAAGGTGATCAAGAATAATCAGCATGGATTCACAAAGGAGAAATCATGTTTAACCAACCTGAGAGCCTCCTACAATGGGATGCCTGGCTGGGTAGAGGAGGGGAGAGCAGCTGATGTTGTCTACCTTGACTTCACAAAGGCTTTCGACATTATCTCCCATAACATCCTCATAGGCAAGCTCAGGAAGTGCAGGCTAGATGAGTGGACAGTGAGGTGGACTGACAACTGGCTGAATGGCAGAGCTCAGAGGGTTGTGATCAGTGGCACAAAGCCTAGTTGGAGGCCTGTAGCTAGCGGTGTCCCCCAGGGGTCAATGCTGGGTGCAGTATTGTTCAACTTAGTCATCAGTGACCTGGATGAAGGCAGAGAGTGCACCTTCAGCCAGTTTGCTGATGCTACAAAACTGAGAGAGGTGGCTGAGACACCAGAGGGATGTGCTGCTATATGGAGGGACCTCTCTCTCAGGCTGGAGAAATGGGCAGAAAGGAATCTCACAAAATTCAACAAGGGAAGTGCAGTGTCTTGCACTGAGGGAGGAATAACCCCACACACTAATGCAGGCTGGGGGCTGAGCTGCTGGAAAGCAGCTCTGCVGAGAAGGACCTGGGAGTCCTGGGGGACACCAAGTTGGCCGGCAATGTGCCCTTGTGGCAAAGAAGGCCAATGGTGCCCTGGGCTGCATTAGGAAGAGCATTGCCAGCAGGTTGAGGGAGGTGAGTCTTCCCCTCTGCTCAGCCCTGATTAGTCCACACCTGGAGTGCTGTGTCCAGTTCTGGGCTCTGCTCTACAAGAGAGATATGGAGCTACTAGAGCAAGTGCAGCAAAGGGCTACTAAGATGATTTAGGAACTGGAGCATCTCTCATCTGAGGAAAGGCTGAGAGAGCTGGGACTGTTCAGCCTGGAGAAGAGAAGACTTCATATCTATGCATATAAATATCTGAAGGGAGGGTGTAAAGAGGATGGGGCCAGACTCTTTTCAGTGGTGCCCAGCAATAGGATGAGAAGCAGTGGGCACAAACTGAAACACAGGAAGTTCTGTCTGAACATGAGGAAAAACTTCTTCACTTTGAGGGTGACAGAGCACTGGAACAGGTTGCCCAGAGAGGCTGTGGAGTCTCCTTCTCTGGAGATATTCAAAAGCCATCTGGACGCAGTCCTGGACAGCCTGCTCTCGATGGTTCTGCTTGAGCAGGGGGGTTGGACTAGATGATCTCCAGAGGTCCCTTCCAAACTCAACCATTCTTGGATTCTGTGTGATTCTGTAAACTTTTTGTTTCTGTGGTAAGAGTTCTGTATTGCAAAGTAATCTTTGCTGCTGCTACCTGACACTCACAGAATTTACTGCAAAATTTAGTGCTATTAAACAGACATCAAACTTCAGACTTCAGAATGCTGCTTTTAGTCTTTTTATGTAGTAATTGCAGAGGTTGCATTTAAATTTTTCAATTTATTTTTCAGTCAATATAGAGCTTGATCCAAAATATATTGTAGTCATCATACGTGACAATTGATATTAATACTCAAAGTGCCCAGTGCCATATTCCCTGAATACATCCTTCTTTTTGGAGACTTTTTGGTTTTCCATCCCAGTTCTTCTTCTAGCACAGGAAGACAGTCGATGTGCAGAACATACAGGAGATGTTCTTTAGTTCTTCCTGCCTACGTTTGCCAATACAGATATTTACAACTGTGTGATGGAACAGTTTTCCAGTATAAATACTGTTCTGTTACAACTTAACCGTCTCTAATATAAAACAGATTCTTAGAGAAAAGTTCTGACATTGAAATAAGGTGGTCTTTCAGAACCTTTTCTGTTATTTTGACTAAGACATTTCCTTTTGTTTAAAATTTTTCATTTGACTTGGTTTTCCTTCCATTCCATTGACACAACATCTGCATTGGAAAAAGGAGATATCAGGTTCACTGTCAATGAACTTAGCAAGTGTTTTCTGATGCTACAAAGCTGAGCAGTTATCTAATTAAAGATATAAACCTGTCCCTTCTTGTCTCTTTTTGTTCTTTGCTAAAACCTCTCAGGCTGGCCCCAAAGATCAGGCACATCTTTCAGCATACACAGAAACTCAGACTTGGAATCATGCCTTGAAAAACACACCCCTTCCCTGAGCAGCTCAATGTGAACTGCAGATTTGGTAGCCTGTATTTAACACCCTGAGTGGGAATAAACTGCATCATTCCAAACAGCAACCACATAATAATACATCTGGCAGTTCAACTACATAGGTAAAAAGTGACAGGAATATAAACTCATGTGTTTAGTGCCACCCAGCTGTTACCTTCATGGTGGTACCACTAACTTGTTGCGTAGCACATTGCAGCCAGAACTAACACGTACACAAAAGGTATGATACATTCTTTCTGCTGATGAATACAATGTGCCATGAAGTATTTGCACTTGCTTATAGTCAAACACAGTTTTTCAGAAAATTGAGCATAAAATCTGTCTGATTGATTTGGTGGCTTGGTCTGGTTTTCCACAAGCAACCAACACCTTCCAGATGCGGTTGGTTGTCTGCTGTAACCCAGCACCTACAACATCAGTGGCTGCAGTGACAAATGCTGGTGCCTGTAATTCAGGCAATTTAAGGTATCTTTAAGGTATGCTTTTGTATGTCTGCATCTCCAATTTTTTAAAACTCTGGGTACTGATACAACACAAGAGCACACAATCATATGTTGATGAATGCTCAGAAATTATATAGCACTTCATGTGCTCTCACTTCTTTGGTACAAGGACTGAGAAACCTCATCTTCACTAGCAAAGGAGTTGAGTTCAACCCTGCAAACACAAGCAGGTTTGAGTTAGCAGGCAGTCCTGCTTTCCCACTTAGGAAGCAATGCCTGTACACAGCTCAGGACACCGGGTACCTTTATTGGCTTTTTAATGCTGTGCTTTGCTAATCCAAACCACAATTTTCCAAAATCAGAACTATTTTGGACTTCATGGCTTCCTGAATATGGTTAGCTCTTTCTTATTTGCTTGTTTTATGTTCCAAGCAACAGATATTTCCTAAGCTTTTTTCTTCAAAATGATAACAAAAAAAAAGAGCATCTATGCAAAAAGAAGGGCATCTGCGGAGGATAGGACAGGAAGTAATATGTTTAATCTGCAGCAAGAAATATCTAGGCTGAACACTGAGTTCTCACAGTGAGAAACATTAAGCACTGGAGCATGTTTCCTGGGGATTCCCTGTCGCTGTTGTTTTCAAAAGCAAGCCAGACAATGATCCTGTCAAGAAACTTTACATAGAGGAAGGATGGCAAGACCAAGAATAATCAAAGAGCAGATCCAGCTGGAATCTAGACTGCGTGATAATTTTTTGGGGGCCTTGCTATGAGAAACTCTGCTTGTGAGGAAATCTACATGTCTTGCAGCACTCTGACTCTTGGGGAACAGTTGCAGTGCACCTTGCAGCTGCCACCTATAAAAGAGATAGGTTTGGTGTCTGGCTGCCCTGTGGAAAAGATCTTGGGAGCCAGCCTTGATGGAAGTGAACAGACCCTGTCTAGGACAAGCTCCTCAGATTCCTACCAGCCCCATTTCAGGCAGTTCTCTGATGCCAGGTCCCACAGGGCTAACTCAGTTGATGAGCAGAGGACAAACTTTTAGCACGTCATCTACAAGTGACACATTTTTAAAATTCTGGCTGCAGGTATTTTGGGGCAGAGATGTTTGCTGTGTTTGCAATGTGTTCAGCACAAAGGGGCCCCAAAACAGCTGGCTTGTGGAAAATAGAAAACTGTTTCATAATGTCATAAACAACACCAGCAACAATAGACTTTCTAAAGTTTTGTTGTTGCTGTTATAAACACAAGTGTTGTTATTTAAAGATGGGCAACAAGTCAGATTTTTAACACTGAATGAACTATCAACAGGAAACAGCATCTATTTTTAGACTGCTGCCAGTATCTCTTTCCGGATACTTCAACTCAGAGTGCACAGAGACAAGAAATAAAGATGCACAGGTCCCACTGTTTTTCCCCACCTAGAAGATGCAGGATTTAGCCTTGTATAAGAAGTCAGAAGAAGTCAGAATTCTTCCAAATAAGCTTGTTTTGCTGCAGTTTATCAAGTCTGGAAAATAAAGCTAGCTCTGTAATCAAGATCAAGCACTGAACATCCTACTTCCCTCCTTCTCCTTTTGTACTGGCAGTGGATGACTCTGGAATAAGTAAAAGACATGTATTTGTGCAGAGTAGCCAAGTCCTGCCAGCCATGGTGTGCTATTTGTTTTGTCTACCATTGCAGCCTCTACAATTATGCTACACGAGTTCAGTTACCACAAACGAGCTGGGAGTCTTAGGCAGAGTACAAGAAGAAATGATTATGAAGAATGACTTTTGTCCATCAACATTAAACACTCCTCAGCAAGAAGTCTTTCTCCAGCAAGCAGCAACTTAACTTGAAAATCAATATCTGAATATAAAACCCTTTGATACACTCCTTTATCCCACAAGCAATGTTTCAAACAAATCGTTTAGTCAGCTGCAGGAGCCCAAAACCCTGTGCCGCAAGCCTTTGATGGGGTGGGGAAAGTTTCAGTGGCCAGGTCTGGCTGGAAACCATAACCCCCCACGTTCTCCCCACCCCCTCAGACCCCCCGGAGTAGCTGTACACTGTTACCAGTTGATGTGACTGATCTATTTGACTGAAACTAGCCAAACTGTCACTCAGGAAGTGCCCCCTTGGTGCCTCTTCTGGCTGGATCTACTTGAGGGTGGGATTGCATAAGCCGCTCCTGTCAGGGATTTCAAATGAAACAAGCCACTGAATGTAAATCTGACAGCTCGACTGCCGAATTAGGGCTATTTGCATGCTAATTCTCCCCGTGCTTAACTCACTGGCAGACCTAGAGCGAGAAGCAGCCTCTGCGTGTTTGGAACAATGCTTGACTGATCTAGCTGCGTTAACGAGCAAATTATGGTAATTTTGTTATTACAAATGCATAGAAATTTCCAAAGACTGGAGCAATACAATATGTTTTTTCTCCTTCTCCTCACTTCTAAATATGGAACCTTTTGTTTATACACACTTTTGCCTTGCTTACTTATGTTTAGATATGCATAATGTTTCACTTTAAAGGGAGGGGGAGGAAATTATGTTTGCTGCAAAGTGAACCAGCACAGAAGACTAGATTAGCTTGATCGTATATTAAACACTTGGGACTACATTCTCAGCTGGTGTAAAGCAGGAAAGTGCCTTGAAAGTCAGGGGGTCTAGATTAATTGACCCCAGCTGAGAATCTGGTCTGTAAGAAAGGACATGTTTGGGAACAGTAGAGCTAGAGACTGTTGGCTTTTTCTGTTCAAACATTTCACTTTCTTGCTCTCTCCAACGTAATTTCTAAATCAATTCAATGAAATAATATCTGACAACATCATATTGAAAAAAATATAATTTTTTTATCTGTATTCTGTGCAAGTGCAGCAATTACTTTCCTGAAAAATGAACACCAACATGTTTTGTTAGGCTTCCATGATACTAGTAGCTGCTTGTTCAAGATATACAAGAGCAGTGGAAAAATATTTATCTGCTTCATTATTAGTGAAAGGAATCATTTATCAGTTTATTTGCAATAAGGTGTTGCCCTAAGACATTTGCGATGGCACAGTACTTGCTTCATGATTTGCAATGAACCTTTTCTAAGATTTGCCCTTTGAGATTACAGATGAGTGGGGAGGTACCTTTACAGAGTCTTACACATGGTGAAAACAATAAATTCATTTACCAGAAAAAGACACGCTCCCCTGTCCCAAATGTCAGCACTTCCTATCCTTTGCAGTGGCGCTTCTAGTTTTAATGGTGGAAACTGTAACAATGTTTCGTGAGCATCTGGAGGAATGAGCATTTTTCTGGAAAGTTCTGGATGATGGCTGGATTTGAGCTGCATGACATTCATAGAATGAACTGTGAAATCTTTCATGAGGAAAGACAAGATCCTTAGGCAGCTACAGATTAACTTCAGGAAAGCTACCCAAGTGCACGATCTGGAGTCTAGGTTTCTTGCTGCTCATAGAAAATGCAACAGATTTCTCAGGACATCCCCTCTGCCTGATCAAAATCCATCTGTGTTGTAAAAGATTAACAGCAAAAATGAATGATCCAGAATTTATATGCTTTTCTGAAACAATCTGGCCTTTCAGGGTGTGAAAAATGCGTTGTCAAACATTCTTATTCTGACCACCAACAGTCTTGGCCTGTTGGGTAGGACAGGACGGCACATGGAGGCATACAGGGTTCTCTGGATCATTGAGGTGAGTTTTCAGAAGTAGCCACTGTTTCAGTGTGCTTTCATCTCTTACGGAAAGCCAAGGGTCTCATCTCCCACTGGAGCTGAAGTAGATAAAGGTCTCTCTTCTGTCAAGTGGTGCCATGAACACTCAGCACCTGAGAACATCAGACCAGCGGATTCTCAAACTGAGAGTCAGGGTACAGGGAGCCTGAAGTGGCCTCAGCCATACCAAAAGTATCCTTGCCATGCACCTCATCTGTGTTAGGATTTCAGCCTGAGTGTGCAGGCAACACTGCCTGTTCGTTCAGAAGCAAGGGGAAGAGCCATGTACTGGCCCTATAGAACTTACAGATAGTACCTCCCAGAAAAGATATTCTTGGGTGCAGAACATGAAGGAAACCTGCCTCTTTTTGTTCTAAGACYGACTGTATGCAGGCACTAAGCTCGTTGATATTGCCAGTGAGTTTTGTCACTTGCTCTGTGTTCTGCAGTTGAATTTTTAGCATCAGCTAAACACCAACAGCCACCTGGGATGGCTTGATGTACACAAACATTGCAGCCATAGAAGGCAAGACGAATTCTCAGATGCACCACTGTACCACACAAGCAGCAGCATCTGGTGGCACAGAGACTAGTCCAATGCCTACTGATGCCAGTGGGAACCCTCCCCTGTCACCCACTACCTTTAGGTCAGACTTGGTTCTACAAAGCAGAGGTTGGGGCAGCCTTCACCTCTCTCAGAAGTGAACACAAATCAGACTTCCAAACTCAAGACCACAGGAATGCTCAGGCCCAGGGCAGAAGCAGGGAAGTAGCTATCATGTCCATAAGCTGCTTCCCAATGCTGAATATGACTCAACTGAGTCATGGCAATATAGTCTGGAGATGAATGAGAAAAGCGTACTAATGGCTCATCTCATCACTCTGTTGCAGACCTAGCCCTCGTCTTCACATATGTTGACATTATTAACAACACATGTAGTGGGAGTAGATACAAGTAATAGAAATATAGTAAGACCCATTACATACTGGAGCTGCAAAAAGTCATGATACTGGCACAAATAAGTGACCATAATCAGAACAGAGAAAAGAATCCATGACACAAATCAGAGTATGAAGCAGGTGAGGTGGTTAATAGATTTAGAAATCATCTTCAGATTTCATGGAGATTTTACAAAGCATTTATTCCTCATTTGCTGCAGGTTTTTTTTTTTTAATTAAGAGCCTGATTTTCCTCTCACTTATATGAGTGTAAATCAAGAGTCCTTTCAGTAACCAAAAACTTATAGCCTTATGCTGTAAATCAGAAGAAAACATAGTTCAGGTTTTCTTCACCTGACTCCCTCTACTATGCTACCTATTGTTATTTTCCTCCTCTGTCCCTGCTTTTAAGTGTTTTACCTCCCAGCTAACTTGCTTTCAAATATTTACTGCTGAATGTCAGGAGATTACAAAATGCTATCACAAAACTTTGATGAAGGCAATACCTGTACAAAAAGCCAGAACAAATAACATAAACTCATGATAATAATCTTGACTAAAGTCTTCAGGCTCCCTGGGGAAAAAAATAAAATAAAATAATCCCTAAAGGCTTTATTTAGAACCTACTAAATCCTAATACTTGCCTTTTGAACCCAGCTGTGATACAACAGTTGTGTCTCTGTATTTTAAACAAAAGTTGCTATACATTCTGTTTCAAGATGGTTGACAGAGAGACTGTTTTTCCTTACCAGCTTAGGTGAGACAAATAGCCTAAATAGGGAAAAATCATACAGTCTAACTTCTCTCTCTGCATTAGTATCTACCTCATATACAGTTTTTGTAGCTAATTACAGGGAAAAATTCTTTGGAAAACTACATATTGTTTCTTAACATCATCTTTTTCTGTTTTGTGTGTTAGAACTAGCATCTTCTTTTAGAAAAAAGGTTGTTAATGGCACCATTACTATTTTTTATGCTTTTTTTTTCCTAAAGCCCCATTTTGAATGACACTGTTTTCAGGTCCCTTTAGTYGGGTAATTGCACATAGACTTCATATAAAGGAAATTCATTTGTTCAGGGTCACTGCATGGTTTTTCATTAAAAACAAATTACCGGTGTTCAGAAAGGACATCTGGGTTTCAAGAGTCCCATTAATGACTATATTTTCAGCATCTCTGTTCTGGACAGTCTACCCTTTCCTGTCACCCTGTGCTCAGAGCCCCAAGAGGACAATGTGAATGACAATCCAGTGGAAAGGAAGACATGAGAGATGAGCTGAGAATTCCTCCCCAGAGAAGAGGAGAAGGGAAAAGTGGAAAAAAATAAACCCAAAAAACAAAGGGCAACAAGGGCTGTTGTCTGCGCACTTCTAATACAAGAACTGGAATAAATATTTAAATAAACAAGCATGAGTACTTACGCATAATCTTTTTCCAATTAAATTACAGTAATAGAAGCTTCATGGTGTGGGTGAGTGAACACTCTAAGCCCTGAAGTACAAGTGGTTTTCTCAAGCATGAACATACTGTACTCTCCAGCCCAACCTGACCCCTTACACTCGCTCTTTTGGAAGTGTGAACAGTACAATGACCCTCTGTCTACTCTGAGCCAGCAAGGAAATAGAAATAGGTCAGAGTGCACCCCGGAGGCAGAAACTGTGTATCAGGTGGGCTGTGGAAGAGAAGACTGGGGCAAGATTGTCTTCCTCCCTGCTTACTGTGTCTGGGTCACATCCCCATCACAGGGAAGTACCATGTCCAACCTACAGGCACAGAAAGGTGTTCTTTTAAGAGAACTGTTGCAAGTGAGCCCTGCGTGCTCCCTCTGGTTATCCCATAAAATCAGAGGCAGAAACAGGGGTCTTTGGGAGTAAAGAGACCAAGCACAGGGATCAGGTGCAGGAGGCTTACTGTGGTTCCAGGGTAAACTTCCTATTACCTGCAAACAGCAAAACTCATATTGCTGCCAAGTCTCAGAGCTAACCTGAGGGCTATATATGTGAAGGAATCAGTATATGTATAGTAATCACTACAGACAGAAGCACTCATGTTTTACAATGCTGTGTGAAAGAGGTCCAGGCAGAGATATCAGGCCTTCATCTTGAGACTGCTGTGGTCTGGTAAACCCCTCTTCAGTGTCCTGAGCTGCTGATCTTTAGAGCAGGCATACAAGCTGCAGCTCTGGCACATTTCCCCACGTTTCCCTCTGTACCACCATGATTGGCCCCTGTAAGGGATGTCATCACAGCATCACAGAATCACAGAATGGTTGAGGTTGGAATGGACCTCTGGAGATCATCTAGTCCAACCCCCTTCTCAAGTATGAACAAACAATATCARTAATACCAAAATGAAACCAAGAGATCATTTCTACATATAACACATCATTAACCTGTGGAATTTACTACCTGAAGGTAGTACTGAGACCAAGGATTTAATAGGAATCAGTAATGGATTAAGCCTCCAAATAGATAATGAGAGCATCCAGAGAGTTACATTAGAAAAAATAAACATTTATAAGGGATATATACTCTCATGCTTCAGGGCATAAGCCATTAAACAATGAGGATTAAAAAGAAATGTCCCCTTTGGGCAAAATATTCCAGAATTGCTCAGTATAAGGAGTTGTTGCTGTTCTTAAAGTACTGGGTCCTATCCATAGGCCAAGAATACAGGATGGCTAGGATCCTGTCATTTCATACAACAGATGCTAGAGGGAAGCTATAGGTCTTTTCCCTGCTTCAAATAAATGTGGGAACAGTGAAGTCATTCACATAGAGTTACTAATTTTATGTCTGATCTCCTTTCAATTCTGACCTCCCAAAGCAAGAGCTTTTGTTCAGCAATTTACAAGCATTTCCTCAAAACTTGCTACCTGGAAAAAGAACCAAGCACTTTTTACAAAATCACCCATACAACCTCCAGTGCCTTCACATAAGACATAAGTGTATAGGAGTGTAAGTACAAGGCAGATGTATTCTCACTGGTAGTTTGCTGCTGTAATGCATGTGCTACATTGAAGAATTCAGTATTCCTGACTCTATTTTCTATTGGTCAGGTCATAACATACAAGACTTTCAATGAGCAGGAAAAATGTGCTCTTTCTGCACAGTATGGCAAAAGATGCAAAAGTCTGTTATTTAATATTTTATGGTGGTCTGAAGTCCTACTGACACTGGTTTCAGCTGAATCAAGGACCAAAGCCAGCAGTGCTTCTTGAAAGAGTGAAGCTGGGGAGGTGGGGGGACTTGCAGCTTTGTTACTTACTCCTTTTGTTCTCACTGAGTCAACTTCACAGAAACTGTGGTGTTCATGAAATACCCACAGCTGGACTTACTGTAAGACCAGAATATCAAACAGGTTGAAGCAACATCTTTTGAAATCACTACCAGACATCCAAGTGATTTCAACAGTTTTCAGCTATTAATCCTAATTTACTTTTCAGGGATGGAGAAGCACTAGCCTCCATCTTCCAGGAAGAGAGAAATGAGTTGTACAGACTTGAGCAACAGAGCCACAATTCGTGGACATAGCCATGTAGAGCTGTGCTAATACTCAGCTGTCAGAACACAACGCAGAACAATTTCTCCTAGGAGTCCTGGTTCACCGAGGCAGTGCAGCATGTCATAGGCACACTGAAGAACTTGGTGGTGCCTTAGCACAAGCCAAAGGCTATTGACCAGTCAGAGCATCCTAAAAACTGTGTTATTTGAACTTGTCCTGTAAAGTGGTCAGTTTACCAATGAAGAAATTTCACTTTCTTTGAGAACTGTGAACTGGAGCCCACAGGCTTTGGGGATGGGAATATTAGCAAAATTAAACTAAGCAGTGATACAGTCTGATGCATGACAAACCACTAGTCTAAGTCTCTCAAATGTCTGGCATTTCCAAGACTAGGGATCTAGATGCCTGGGCTATAAATATGTTACTCCAGTCCAGCTGCTCTAAGCATCTCAGCCACTGCCACAGATGCCTGCTCTGCTTCTGTCAGCCCTGTCCTGTATGTCTGTTGCATGTCCGTGTGCCACATTTGTGTACTCTGCCCTATGTCATCAGAGGACTGTATGATATACTGGAACTGCAATGCTTCTTGGATAGCTCTTCAGTGGTCACTTTTCTAGAAATGACAGCCATTGAAAAGCAGCAATCAGTACAAATTGTGTCAGTAACCTGCAGAGGAGCAGTGCATATGGGAGTCTCAAGTGTTATTAGCTTTTGTTTTGTAAGGCTCTGGACTGAAAGTGAGATGTGTTTGCTCATTTGTTTCTTCAGAGAAAACTGATTAATTCATTCTCTGGGCCAAGATAGATCTTCATGAGCCATGTGAAAAATGAAATTCCCTGTTGATGCTTTAAGGCCCAGGTTCTGCAAAGAAGAAGAGGAGGAAATCTAAGAGCATGCATCAGGGTTTTTCTGCCAGGCACGGAGGTGTAGTGAGATCATGTTCCTCTGTGCATCCTTTCTTGCTGGAGAGCAAGAGAAGGACTGTAGGGCTGGTGGGAAGATGCCTTTCCTGTTCAGATAGAAAAGCGCGGAACTGGAGAAGAGATAAGAACAGAGCAAGAAGCAGAATCCACATGGCTCCTGTTCCCTGCTGGAAACTCCCAAGCGGCAAGGAGGTTTCCCTTTCCATGCATGCACGCATTCCTTACAAATATCAACAATGTTGCTGGGGACCTGGTTATTTGCAGCAGCATAAACAATGTCAAGAGAAACAAGCATGCAACAAAACATCATGTATGTCTTATCATGTATACATTTCTCCCATGTCTCTAAGCACTTAACTCACACAATTACTTAATTACAAGCAGTAATTCATAGCTAACAATTACATGTCTTATCAAGAAAGCACATTTTTAGGAGAGGTCTGGAAAGCGACAAGAAAGTGGCAGGTTGTGAACTGAATCCCTGAGAATTGGTAAAATAAATATTCTGCCTGCATATATTTTAGGGCACAACAATTTGGCCATTTCAGAACACAAACACAGATGTGCCCCTAGGACAGACTTTATCAGTCAGCTACTTCTGAGCTAACAAATAAGAGGCTGTGGTGATTTTCCCAGCATGCCTCTGAAACTGGTCCTGCAAATGACAAGAGGCAAGTAAGGACAAGAATGTATTTTGGATGCTAGTTAGCAAATTCTCACTTAAATGAGAAGGACAACCTAGAGGAATTGCAACTGACCTTCACACTAGCTGGAGCAGAAGGTTGTTATTAAAGGAACCAGTGAGGGGAACAGTGCAGTTATTCAATATAATGGGTCACACAAGTCTATGTGTAGTTAAAAATAAAATCCATTATCCAGGAAAATCAGCTCAAATTAGTCCATATCACTGAATCCTCGCTGTATTTCCTCTTGCTGAGCTATGCCAAGCCCTGTGTTTTTACAGTTCTGCCATGCCACTCTGTCAGGTATTCATGAACACTTTGTGACTACTAGTGTGTTTATTCTCCAGCACTCCAAGAACGAAGGAAATGCAAGTATTCCCCTTAACTGGGGAAGGGACTGGGGCTCAAAGAAGGATTTTCAATGAAAGATGCTCTGAAAGAAGGTGAAATTGCCACAAGGGTTTCAAAAGCTTCTAAATAGTCATCTTCACTGGGGGTTATGTATCAAATTCACTCAAGCTTTTTTAAAACTTCCATGTGTAAGTGACCTGGCTCAGATCCCAGGGGAGGTCTGACCTTCCCTTGTGCCTCCCCCTGTCCCAGTATTCATCCTCAGCCAGCACTTCACCAGAAAGATGAGCCTTAAACAAGGAAGGGGCACAAAGCATCAGCAAGCTGAGCTAGTCACAGGATGGACAAAGTAAGAGAGATGGGGGATTGAGGGGCCAGGATGTCTGGATCACCTCTGCAAAGCTGATAAGGGTAAAGGGAATTGGTGAGAGTGTGCTTGGACATTTTAGACATTTCAAGATTTCAAACCAGTAATGTTTTTGCCACTCTGCTCCCTACCTGGTTATCAGCTATAATTACAAGCTGGCATTAATAACCCTGATCATTTCTGATTGCTCGCCTGGCCCTGATTTACAAAAGTACACAGCACATTCTGAACAACAGGTCTTGCCAAAGCCATCCCTTTCTTACTTCTCATCTGGGAACCAGCCACAACCCAGTTTTGTGTTTGGAAGTGTTTTACCTTCACAACAGCTACACAGCAGAAGACTTCAGAGTCAAAGGCATGAATTTATCACAGTCATCAGAATCATAGTTTCCAGGACTGGGCCTGTTCAGGATGGTATGTTATAGCACTTGCTGTTATTCAGTGTGTTACAAAGCCTTTGTGCAAACTTTCAGTATTTGGCCTCCACCAAGTCAAGGACAGCTTCCTTCGCTAGACACAAAAGACCTGGGCTGTCAGCAGAGGCTCAGCAGAAGAGGTGCTTTGTCCAGGAACAGAGACTGCCAGTCCACAGCAGCTGAGAGAAACCCGTAGGTATGCAGCCCAAGGAGCGCTATGACTAGCCACACCTCTGCTGAAGACATGGAGAATTTGCTTTAGTAGGACTGACACTAGAAAACCTTTCTGGCAATATTACAACAGGATCAGCTGCAGTCTTGGAGGGAATCAGTTCAGAGGAATAAAAAAAAGTTAACTCTATGTGTCCAACATGCATTTAGAGTCTGCATCAGGTTCATATCTTATCAAAGGAGAATTATTTATCATGGCTTGCTCTAGTCACCCATGTGTTTGTTTTTTTTCAGTGACAATACTTATTCATTCATCCTTCATAGTCAACCTAAAACTGATATGACTGACTAATGATTTTGGTGTTCTTAATCTTCTAACGTGTAATAACAATTTGCAATCATGCTACAGAGTGAATGTAAACTCAATCTTTAACTAATATAAGCAGTTGGCAATGGCATTGAAGTAAGACAGGTCTATCTAAGGATTTGATCTGCAAAAGTTTACCAATAACTGCATAAATGTGTGTGTCTGTGAGAAAGAGAGAGTAAAACAACAGTCAAACCTTGAATTCTTCTCAAACAAGTTTTGCTTTCAGACGTTCACTTTTTATTCTACTTTATATAAACTACATCTAGAACCCTTACAACTCTTTCCCAGACAAGATTTTGTAGGCAAAAATTAGTTTCCACATAGCCTATGACCTAATTTTATAGATAGTTTTTAACTCTAATACACACTTAAAATGACTAATTTTTTCTTAATTTCTGAGCAAACTGGTGGAACACAATTTACAGAACATAATCAAGACTGATAACAAAGACTAACCCTGAAAGAGCCTAGACATCAAATCAGTACCATCAATTCCTGCTTTCTTATTATATTTTTTCTAAATCACCACCACACAGAGCCATATGATTAGTTATGAAATTTCACTTTTTTTTTTTTTTTAAAGTAACCGTCTAACCTTCCTGAATCCAATAAGTCTGGTTCAAAAATCCTTAAAGTCTTGGAAAGCACCAGGGGAATGAAAGCAAATCCTCAAGTTATGATTACTTTTCAAATCACATGATATTAGACACTAGATTGGGGGGGGGGGGAGGTTGTTTTTTTGAGGGACCTCAAAATACTGCTTTCCATAGTAAACAGCTGTGTCTGTCAGGTTCATATCAAAGGCCACAGAGCTTAGAAACATATCCCCATAGTTTTTTCAAACTGAAGGAAGTGTACTGATTTCCGAGGGGATTTGACATCCAGTGCTCAAGTAAGGGTGAAGACAACTCAGTCCTCCCACTAGTTGCTCTCTACCAGCATCATGATATCACCATCCGATCATGGATCACTTACAGATCCATGGCTCATGGTAACCACACAGATTATATAATGTTCATGCAGACCTCATTCTGCCTGCTTAAAGATCCAGGTACACTCAGCTCCAACCGGCAGCACAAGGAAACATTTCCCACCTGCCAGCATTTGCCACCTCGTGTTTCTCACTGCAAGCTTCAAAAGGGAGAAGAAAATAACAGAATTACATAAATAAACAGGAAGCATCCTGAGGAAAATTCAGTATCTCCCAGGAGTAATCTGGATTGCCATGCTTTTGCACTGAGACCTTTAAGGTTAGGCCATATCTAGCCACCAATTGCCAGCAACCTCACAACTGAAACATGGTACAGGGAGACACAACACATTCAGAGAAAAAAGGTGGGTTATAGCAAAGCCTGTGATAAAACGGCACATTCCAAAATCAAAGTATCCCCAAGCTTCACACAAGGAAGGCTGGAGGCTTTTTCAGCGTCCCAGGGCAAATAATTTGCTTTGGTAGTCAAAAGGTTAGATTATCTTTAGTACTGGGGAGTACAGTCTTTCTTTACTTAAGACTGCTAACATCTCCTTTCATCACAGTAATTTCTGTCTTGTGCTGGCATCAGTGCAGAACATTCATAAAGTGCTAAGCTTTCTTTCTGAAATGCTGTCTTTTTTTTCCTTTTTGAAAACTCACCAGGCACCATTCCTGTCAGTGTTGGAGTGGAGTAGCTGCCCTGTCCAGCAGGGGGGACATGAGGAGGGTATCCTGGGAGGGTTGTGCTTGCCAATTCACGACCTGAGAAATCAAACCAACAAATCACCGTGTGAGCATGCACAACAACTAAACATGGTTTTACATCTCCCCAAATGCTCAGCACACAGCCTTGCATTTGTCGTAACTGTACTGTGAATACCAAAGTGGGATTTTTCATTTGGCAGGGAAAGGAGAGACAATTTTGTTTTTTCTATAAGCTGCCATAAAGCTCTGAAAAAGTGAGAGAGAGAAAGAGGAAGAATAGAGCACTGCAGACAGAAAAACACACCAGTTTGAATTTTAGCTGTTTCCCTCCCTATTCCCAAGTTTCTCTGATGTTCAGGCTTGTAAAGTCAGAAACAGAAAAATAGGAAATGACACTGACTTTAATGGCATTCTCCTAGAAAGCTATGTAGAAAAGCAACTCTCCAATGCACAGAGCGATGGTTTGCAAAGGTCCTCTGAATTAAGTGCAGGACATTATTTTTATCTATTATTAAAGACAGTGTTAAAAAACAAATTGGGACCTGAAGTCAGTTTAAAAAAGTTTGTTGTGTCCCCAGAAAAAGGGGAGTCAGCATCACAGAGTCACAGCCTGATAGAACATTTTTTATTTAGATCTCAGAAATCTGCAATTTTATTCAAAGCATAATATTGACTTTTTGCATTTTTCGCATGAGACTTAAGCTCTTAAAAGCTAGCTTTTCTGTTTATCAGGGCTTCTGGTTGTCCCATCACCCGGATTTGGCCAGACTGTTCAACTCCCTTCTGAGTACGTTCCCCAACTCGGTCCCCACAGTCCTTCCACAGAAATAAGTCTGCAGAAAGCAGAAAATGGGATATCTCTGTGTCTCACTCTATTTTGTAATCTGGATATCATCAGAGTATGCATCTTGACCAGAGAACTGAGGAGCCCTCCCAGGCCCCTCTCTTCAGACATACACTCTTCAACACTACCTGGGACACAGCTGCCTGCTAAACAAAGCCAAGAGCTACAAATAACAGAGCTTACAAAATACATTACAAAAGTCCAGACCATGCCTCCCACAGTTCAGACCCCCAGGATAACCCTTTTCACCACCTGCAGCAGATGCAGCAGGATTTGGGGGAAACCACTGTCTGTTGTAGTTTGTCACTTCATACTTATCAAGAAACCTAGAAGAAACAATGGATACACCTGTGAATCCCACTGGGAAGAATCCAGCATGGATAGCCTTTCATTAAAGAGTGGAATCCTGGATTTAACCCATGGCCTTCCCCTGGATGACCATTGCATACTTGAATAAATCATTTATTCACGTATAAGTTGCTTTTAAAGTCCACTCCTACGTATGGTAATGTCTAAGGAGACCAACAAGGGCCTTTAGCTGAACATACTCACTGCTATCCTTAGTAGTGCATACTACATGCTTTGCTCATGCCACCACCTTGCAATCAGAAAATCTGAATCTCCATCTTGGTAAAAGGTGGTACTGCTGGCTGTGTAAGCCAGTCTGCTGAGCAATATCTGCAAGAGACTAGGCTGGGCCACTGCATTTTGCACCTTTTGGTCCAAAGGGAAGGAACAGAACAAATGTGGGAGAACTGAGGATACCTTCACAGCATAGATTTAGCCACTCTGGCCAAATTGCAGACTCAAAGACAGAGACACAGGCTAGCCCATTAAGGTCTAAAAAACTAAGTATGTGTTTCAACTGCAGGCTTCATCTCTGGTCAGGTGAAAGAAAGAGCTCCTGTACTGGATTTTGCCTGCATCCATTTCCCTCTTGTGAATGCAGGAGAGAGCACTTGTCGCCTTGGTGCCTCCACCTCTCAGATCTGTGTGTATCCACATCAGGATCATGGAAGCAAAGATTACACATGTTGTTGGCATAGTGCCACTTTTGCTGTTGCTGTAGTGCTCCTGTCCATAAGCTATATGACCACATATAGCAGTCAGTGCCACATAGATTGGATAAGAAAATCAGAGAGACAAGGACTGAAGTGGAACTCACCCATCACAAGCCTGACAAGCTAAGACAGAAACAAGGACACTGCACAAAAAGCCCAGCAAGAACTGTAGTCTTCAAAACCAGGACCAATCCCTTAGAGAGTCAGGCAAATCACTCTAAGTGAAAGGTTTTTCATCAAAATATGGTATTTCAGATCAACAAGACATACTATAAGACTTTGCTGATTTTAGTGGCACTGGCAAAAAGAAATCTACACATTTTGATATTCAAATGCTTTGCTTAGGAATTTAATTTTAAGGGTTTTTAAAGTTTTAAGAGCTTCAAGAGATTTAAGAGCTTCAGGTTGAAATTAAAGATATTCACATGAGCCAAAATATATTTTTTTCATTTCTTGGTTGCAGAAATTTTGAATAATGGTTTCATTTTGAATGAACCCTAGAACGAAATTTTAAAATTCTATTTTCATTATGATCAAAGAAATTAAACATCATTTGATGAGATGAAACAGTGTAAAAAGGGTTGCTGCAAAGTGCTTTTCACACCTCCTGGGTCATTGTCACAAAGGCTGCTTCCCCTCACCAACCCCTCCCATCAGATAGAAGAGATCTGTATGTAGAGATTCTTAGCACATGCCACACCTTCCTTGCATTCTGTACCAACTAATCAGGATGTTGACTGTACTTCTCCAGCCCTCCCTACAGAATATTTGGTGTGCGCCTGCATCCTGAAGTTCAAAACAATTGATTAATTTTCACTCCATTTTTAAAGGGAAACAAGATCCCTTATGGAAGGACATCATGAAATCTAATTATTAAGTTCAGATGAAAAATAGTTCTTTTAGATTAAAATGTTCTCTCCCCATCACTGCCCTGTTTTCATATCTCCCACACAAAATTAAAGTCTGTTTATGTCATCTCTACAGTCTGGGGAATGCAAAAGTGTCGTTATCGACCTGAATTTGATCATAGGAAACAAAAATTCACCCCTACCACTCACAGGGAGTACCTATCACTTGACTAAGGAGTGCATCTGAAACAGAAATATATCTTACAGCTTGACATTTGCTTTGATGCCTCTGTCCACAGCAAAAAATGGTGGGATTCCTATAGATAGCATGTTAGCACAGTAATGATGATAAAGTATGCCATGCAGATGTACCCAGCATTCTGGAGGCCCTCAGTAAGGTTAGGTGTTAAATCAGTCCACCAATCAGAAATGACCTTTCCACCAGGCAGGTGCTGTTAGTAACCGCCTGCCACGTTGCTAATGTGTTGACTGACTATCTCTTTTGAAGGTCTAAGTGATACAAAGGTGAGACAGAGATACTGCATTAATTTCATATTTACAAAATGGCAAGTACTTCCCTGGATAGGAGAGCTTTTTGCTGCTGCAACCAGAAAAATGTAGCTCAAAATAAAGCAGTGCACAACGAGGGTTCGTGGCATTCTCACAGTACGAGACAACACATACACCTCACTTAAACCTCCTTGTCTCTGGAAGTCCGAGGACAGTGTGAAACTGGGGGATTTAGCTCATCTTTTATGGGAGAGGAAGAACAGCTAAACCTGGAAGGATTCAGTATAATTCACCCTCTCTCAACATCAATTCACTACTTAATTCTCAGCTTTCACTTTTGCAACAAAAATCTGTGAAATGCCCTAATAAACCTCATCTGTAATAATTTGAAATCAGCAGTACACGGAATTAATAGAAGAGATTAACAAAAGAGTAAAACCTTGCTTTCTCCAGTCTCAAACAAATTATTCGAAGGAGTTGGACACCTATGTTCCTTATTTCGTGTTTCTCTGCCTTAAAAAGCCTGTTTTATTTTCAGCACATAACCTTCTAGGAATAACATTCACCACTAAGGCTAGAACTAGAGAAGAGCAGGGAGGGTAGCCATGCAGCTATTGCCTGGATTTTTCTCTATCACTACGCGTTTAAAAAACTGAAACCTGTCATGTATGTCTATATCACTTCTCCTCCTCATATGGCAGAAGGATGAAGTGCTTGTGCTGAAACAGGCTGCATGTGCAGAAATACCTGGTGTGTGGCAGGAACTGTAAGTATCTGCACTAACCATAGGCAATAACTACTGGTAGCACATCTGTTCTAATGATATCACTGTCATTCAGCCAAGAACAATTAAGTGGAAATGGACCTCAGATTATTTGAATCTTTGCTTAAGGACATGTACCTTTTGCTTCTGAGTGACATCTTTGTTAATATTAAAGCTCTGTTCCACTTAGAGAAGAAAACTCAACTAAGATGGAAAATCTACTGTGGCTGACCAGCAGTAAATGGCTTGTTTCATGCCGAGGATTGAACAGATCAAGAGGCAATATGCCATGTAGTCAAGATCAGATTCCTATTTGGCTTGCATGCTGAGATAGGCTTAACAGCCATGTACTCAACTGATATGTACCAGGACAACTCACCTAGCCCCAAAGGTGACATACTGGACATTGATAATGATATATACCCATAGACCATAGACTATTACAGGGATCTGGTCCATGGACCACGGCAAAAGTCTGACAGCACCAGTCAGAGTTACAGCTCTGAAAGGCAGTGGTACATCCAACCAACCAGTCATATGGGGCACTGAGTCACTATGAACCTGGTGATTTCACCACCCAGCACTTTCAGGAGCCCTAACACTCTTCTGCGGCAAAAAGCAAGTGAGAGAGCCATACTTGCCACTCCTCTGGGCTGAGCTAAGGATCTAGTCTCTTCAGTTGGAGTGGGGTCAGGAGCTTTGTTGCCCAACACCACCAGATGAGAGGCCTTGCTGTGAGTGCAGTTCCCTCATGCCAGCGAGCAAATGAGGGCTTTGTCTTTCCCAGCACTCACTACCTTTTTGGGCAAAGGTAACTAAAGACCTCCCTATACACACAAACTTTTCCAAACCTCTGAAACACTGGGAAGAACCAACTCTTATACATTTTATGTGTGATTTTCATGGTCAGGGACAGGGGTGTCCATCCTGTGCATGTCAAGTAAAGTATGAGAAGGTTTACACGTAACTCTGCTGTCTACCATACTTCCCATGTGTGGCTGCCTTCAGGTCCGCAGCTGATCCCAAAAGGGACACAGCCCTTGTTCTTTCCTCCTTTTGTGTCCTGTCATCACTGAATGGCAGAATGACACATCTCCAAATGGTGTCTCAGCCTGCAGCAGCACATTTTGAACAATTGAACTTCACTTCCAGTTTGGTCCTATGCTAACCACCTCCCAGTGCTCATTTTCCTACCGCTATTAAGAAAAAAAATGCCTTACCTTGTCCTACAATATACTTTGCTTCTTCCAAAGCCTCTGTCATATCCAACATGGTTTAGATCATTATTAAAGACACTGAACAATGTAGCTGCCTTTGGAGATGCTAAAAGAAGTAGCTTCTCATGTCCTCTAGGGCAATGTCACAGACAGTCCAATAAATTCTATGTACTGTCAATTACTGACAAATGTGTATAGAAGGGTCACAGCAGTCAGGCTTTGGGCACAAGCTGGGAGGCGGTCAAGAGGAGCTGGCAGGATTTTTCCTGCCAGAATTGGCAAAGAAAAGGGCAGAGTTGCAAGGGTTGCAACCCCCTTTTGTTCTCTCAATTCCATTTAATGTGCTTACCAAAAAGAGGAATGGAGCATCCTTATCCTCCGTGAGATTTTCCCTAACTATTGGCAAGCTCCAATTGCACTGAAATAATTGACTTAACAAAAGCATTAATAACCATAACACAAAGAGAGGGTAAGTAGCGGCACCTGCCCTAGCGTGTTCATACTGTACATGAACAAAGCAGCCAAGAAAGATATCAATACCTGCATTTTATCAGTGTGCCAGTAAGACACAGAGACCTGTGTCATTCAAATTACACTTATTCCTAAATTCCTAAATCTCTTTGGTCGGGATTTTTAAAATCCATTAGATAAAACCAATAGAACCATTTAGATAGTTAAAGTTAGAGACAGGGGCAAGGATGGATACAAGCAGGGCTCCCTCACAACATCTGAGGGAGGGCAAGGGCCTTACAACATCTGAGGGAGAGTCAGAGACTCCGGCAGTGCTGTTCTGGGAAGTGAGTGAAAGAAGAGCTGTGCTGTCAGCTTCAGGCTCCAGAAAAACTTAAACCCAAAAGAGGGAAATGTTGTTTCCAACAACAATTTCTCCAAATCCTATGAAGCCACTGCCTGAACCTTCAGGTACCTAAATACCTTAGTGAGTCTTGCCTAAAGTGGCCTCCCTGCAGAAACAAGGGGAAGCCCAGCAGAACTTGTAACTTCGGTGATATCTGCTGGCCTGCAGTCCAGTATGCTAACAAGCTGGCATACTAGGAGTCAGGATGTGCCTCCTACTCCTGTGCAGTCACAGCTCGCCCACAGTGCAATTAAAAATTTAATTCAAAGGGAACAATTACCTGTAATTTTCATGTGATCCCCATTCTGTAAATTTTATATCAGATTAATGGGTAAAAAAATGGCTGAAGTAAGTGATGACCCATTTGCCACCAGCAATCACTCCTGCACTGTGAGGTAAGTACCACTGTTAGCTGAAAATTCCAGCATTTCTTTTTCCTCAAAATTTAGAGTGAATATGAGAGAAAAGACCAGAACAAAGAACTCCAAGTGCTAAGGCTCCATCTCTACTGGCTCAATAAATCCAATAACAAGGGAATGTAAAACAGATTGTAGAAGCCTGTGGAGTTTATAATATCACAGTTTAAAACATCAGCAGACAGTTCATGCAGCTCACCAGCCTCACTGGGGATGGGAAGATAACCTTATGTCACAGCGAACAGGGCTGACAGTATGTCATTGTCAGTGACAGAGGGAGCATATACAGCTCACTCTTTTTTACTGGAAACAGGACTAGTGACTAACCTGGATAATTGATTAGCTGACAAATACCTGTTTACATTTTGCAGATAACTAACTGCTTTTGACCTTCCTGGCAAAGGAGATAGTCCTGAGAGCCATGAAATGACTCTATCTACATTATCTCTGAGGATGAATATTCATGGCCATACACTGCATTGTAGGCATCCTGGCTAGCTGGCTCTCTTGCTCTTTCTGCCCAGAGGAAACTCTTATTTCTCCTTTGCTCTGCCATTTTCTTCAGATTGTCTTGCTGAGCTCCTCCATGTCATTGCAAAGCACCTTCAGGCTTGCATCAAGCAACGTGACTAATATCTGTTGCGGGTTCATTCATCCAGTCCTCAGGAGAGAAATGTCCAAGAGAAAGCTTTGTCTTGGTCGTAGGGTTGTTAGTTGGTTTGTTTGAGGGGTTTTGTTTTTAAAATACACGTTATACACTGTATTTAAGTTACTGAAGGCAAAATAAGGCAAGGCTGGTAGAGCAAGAAGTGGTGAGATTGGTAGTGATCCTTGACTAGGATAGAGGTCTTTTCCTTCATCATGGCCTGGTCCTTAATAAGTTATGTCTCCTGCACAGATGGTCTTTACCTTTGTCATAGACAGTTCCACCTTACAAGAAGAGTCAGGCTCCAACCTTTAGTTTTCAGTATCTTGGATATCCCAGATCAAGGCTGTGAAGCCTTAAAGATTAGGACTTCAATGTTTCGGCTTGATTCAAAATATTCCAGAAGCTTGGGAGAAAGTACAGCAGCCAGGTGTGATGCTGAGGATAAGGGTTACAGCCTTATGAGGCTGGAGTGCTGCTGGTGTCACACAGCACATCACTTTGTCATAATATCATATTTCTACAAACTAGACAGGGAAGTTCCACAGTCGATCAAGGTTGTAATTAAGCCAGAGACAGGTTTAAGGTAGATAGATGAGGATAGGATGAAAGTAATAATAATCCCAGAAATGAAGCTTGGACAAAAAAATGTGAGTACAGGATCATCTGCACTCTGCCTCCCTTTCCACAGAACTGTACAGCATATAATTAAATAACCCCCATTTGAAAAGGATAGATGCAGAGCAGAACAGACCTGAATTCAAGATGACTAGAAAATCTTCCATCCTGATGATGGAGGTCAGGAGCCCTTTTTAAGATTTCACTATTGCTCTAGACAAGCCATGTTTTCTGTATAAGTCCTGGGTTTTCCATTTCTCCAATGGAGAAAAAAAAATCACTGCTTCCTCAGTAAGCTGCTGCGAGTCTGATGGATTAAAAGTGCCACAGTATGCAAAGCAATGTTACGTTTAAAACACATTTCACATCCAAGTCTGTTACAATAACAAACTCACTGGCCAAAGTAGTCCCTCCAGCAGGCAAGTAGCTGCCTCTGTAGCAGTTTAAAATTATTAATATTGCCTCACGCCAATCTGGAGCAATACAGAAGGGGAAGGCACAAGCACCATCTTTTACTGCAGGAATTGTCAGTGGGCAAGCCAAGTGTAACCGAACACAGTCAGGCCCATGGGGCTGGAGCTCTTCCAAGAATCAGAACAGCCTGAGTACAGACAAAACATTTTTTGTGTGAGACAGGGCCTCAGGACAGCACTGATACCACAATGGCTACAGCATGGAGTTCTCCTGCTTCCTTCTTGCTCTTCAGGAGAAAAACTGGAATCCCACATTGAACTTTACGCAAAACCAGGCATCCACAAGTTTGTATGGAAGCACAGACTTTATCAGTGACATATAAAGCTATCAGTTCCTTCTGGGATTATAAATCCCTCTAAGGTTTACACATACATACCAGCACAGTAAAGGCCTAGTGCCTGGTGCATACTAAAATGCATTTGCATGGTGAGTTTGCTTGCAAATAGTCCCCAGGCTGAAGGAGTGCATGCAAATCAAAAACACCTTCTACAGTGCCAGCAAGAGGCAAGTACGGACCAAGTTCATTAAGGGCCTGGGCCTGAGGACTGCTTAGCTACACAGTTGAGGCATGCCAAATGATGAGGAAGCATACACCACCCAGGCTGGCATTAGGTAGGAGTGGAGCAAATGTTTCTTTACAGACGTTCTTACATGCACACAACCATCACAAGCTCACCTCAGGGACAAAAATGTTCATGTCTTTTTGAGTTTGAGGCATATTCCTGCCAGAGTTCATTCCACATTGCTTCAAAAAAAAAAAAAATATATGGTGATGTCTAATAATAACATCAGCTGGCATTGCGGGACCAGAGGCCTCAACCACGTGTCAAAGTGCTTGGCTCTGCCCACAAAAGATATGCAATGAACATCTATCCTTCCATTCACTGAGAACTGGCAGCGTGCTTATACTGAAAGCAAATTATCTTTTCTCAAAAACTGCAAATAAGTAATTTTCTTCCATAAAAGAAATAATTTTTGCAACCAGCTCCAGGAGAGGTCAGCAACACTCCCTTCTGAGCAGATATGGTAACTAATATTTAGATGTTATGAATGCCCCCATTCCTCCACAAGATACCTGAGGTTAGCTAGAGGGAAAGAGCAACATAAAGCATGAAGAGCCTTTCTCATCTCCAAACCACAATGAGAAAAAATAAGGAAGGGGTTTAGAAACATTCTTCAGTTCATTTACCTTTAAAAAAAGTCAAAAAGTGGTAAAGAGCACTTCTAGGTGTATCTTTGTATACTACTGTGTGTAAACGTGAATCCAATTAACTTCAAATTTAACTTGTAATGAACTTATCTCATTTTGCTATCAGCTCAGCTCTCGTCCATGGCAGTAATTAACCACTGGGGGTTGTCACTTCCAGAAACATGACACAAGGACTTCCCCAAGCTCAGGTGCTTCAAATCCTTACAGAATTCATTACCCTGACAGTGTGAAAACCCTTCACTTTCAATACCACAGGGCACCAACACATTTTTCCCTTTATCTACCTGATTGCCAGTAACAGTATGAAAGAAATGAATCCACTAGAGAGGTAATTAATTACTGCAAAGGATACATTAGAAAATGCATGGGGTTCAGGTGGTGGGGAGGATGATTAAAAAGCCCTTTTTTCAGTGCCTTTCCCTCTTTGAGACACACTGTGGGTTGCACTGAAAGAAACAAAAGCGTAACCACACACAGGAGCTTTTATCCTCTATTTCATGCTTACAGCAGACATGAAATTGTCATCAGCTCAGGAATGCAGTCAAAGATTAGGCAGTGCATTGGGTTAATAAGGTAAACCTACCTCTCTAGAGACAAAGGTTCAAATATGGAATAGGTCACAGTGTTAAAAATCAGCCTGATGATTGCTAGGTGAATCCCTAGTGTCTGCTTATTCTAATCACAGACATTATCACAAAGTCATCACCTGGTTTGAAATGGCCACCCAATTTAATACCCAGTCCATGTCATGTCCAGCACTGAGGGTACTACATACACATGCACATACACATACACATATCCACTAGCTGAAACCAACTGCTCACACCCTCTCATCCCCAACCAAAAGCAAATGCCCCCTCCCATATATTTTCATGCCACCTGACAAAATTATAGCCTGCCTTCCTCCTGCTGGTCATTACCATCCAGCACAGCTTCTCAGGCTATTCCTCCACCCAGCTGTTGACTTACCTATTTCTGCCTTCTCTGAGTTTTCATAACTTTTGACAACACAATTCAAAAAATTTAGCCCCATGCTAAGTAAAGTGGTGATGAAGAAATGCCACCACAGAAACACATTATGGCCTCCCTGAGGGGTAGTGTGAGAAATGGGACAAGTGATTTTCAGAGTCATCCCATTTGATCTGCTAGTATGCTGTGGAAGTACATCATACAACAACTTATTAGATAGCTCTAGCATGTAAGGAATCCTGATTCCTGGTTCTGGAGAAATGTTGTGTAATGATTAAAGCAGCACACAATCAGATTTGGCAAACTCATTTCAAAAGGCAGCATAGCTGAATGGTTTAGACTTGGCTTTTTGTTATGTTCTATCCAAAGTGACCTTGTGCAATCTCAGATACCATATTAGAAAGATGGAAGAATGATAGTTGCCTGCCCCCTAAGGTCTGGTTATGTGGCCTTGGTAAATGAGACAGGTTTGTGAAGTGCCCAGAAATATTAATAGCAGTCAATAGAAGAGACTTGAATTTGTGCTGTTCTGCCTCCAGGACCCCAGGAGGAGAATCCTGCAGTCCCTTGGCAGTCAGAGAGCACACTGCTGGCACTATTTGCTCTTCATATTGATAAGCTTTTGCAGCCTATTCTTAGCTCTAGGCATCAGCTTTCCCCAGAAGTGAGCCTGTGATACATTTCTGCCAGGGATGTATTTGCTTAACACTGCAGAAAAAAAAAAAAAAAATTGACAAAGATGGTGTTTTGAGAGCCACTTCATCACTGGAAGTAGACCCAAATTTCCATTCTATTTTAATCAAACCTGTTATCAGATCTGACTTTTCTTTTTTGAACATCTGTCTTGTCCTAAGAAAAGCTCTTCCCTTCTAAGTGAAGATGTTGGTAATATCAACCCTGCTTTTTTAGTCATTATTCTAAAAAAAAGAGTTTTGGACTAAAGGTTCAACTTTTTGGGCAGGAGAAGGACCTCTCAGAGATCTATCATGCAGTTCCTGCATCCCCCATCTGCCTGGAAACCTGTGTGTCACACTGATGGCATGCCCGTGACAGTAGTACAGACCAACAGATCACCTTGAACTAGAGATAAGCATATTCTAAAAAATTCTCTAGTTTTGTCACATATGAAACATTGCTCTGCACTTAACACAATAACAATGCAGCACCATAGCAACTCCATTATTGCCTTACCTTCTGGCCAGAGCCTTTACATAGAAAATATGGATGAATCCTTTCCCACAAGAATGGGAAAATTCCAGAATTTAACTCTATAAGCTGAATTTTAAATATTTGGCGTACCTATTACATTTACACATGAGTTCCAAAATTCTGGCCACAATCCTATTCAGATTTATTTTCCAAGTTAGAAGTATAGTTCCCTGTGTTCTACATTACAAAGTGACAAAAAATGAGGCTGGCAAAAGGGTCAGGCAGAAGCAGCTCTGCAGCAAAGAAACAAGAGGGATGCTCCTGTTTCCTATAAAGATCCTTTTTCAGTGATAGAAGTGACTCTCTCTGTGCACTACTACCACAGTCTCATGTAACTGCACCAAATCCCCTCAGTCTCACAAAGGATTTGAGTTACAGAGTATTTTACACAGATGCTCCTCCTCTTAGACCTTCTTTTCTGTCTCCCTTCCCTATTTCCCTGACTTGCTTCCTGCTCTCTTCCCTTCCAATGCTCAGCCTGCAAATCTAAGGCTGACAGCTGCTACAGGCCTTTGAGTCCACCTTAAACACTTTCTGATTTCCATGTTAAGTACAGCATTCAATCTGAGCATGCCTCAGATGTTGTTTTCTAGTAGTGTTTCCAGGATCAAATCTTGTCTGATTACTTCAGGAAGGGATATACTACCAGGGTAAGACCTGGACAAACTGAAATGCAGTTGTTAATGAATAACTTCCCTCCTGTGCTCATCTAGCTCTATTTATGGACATCAAACCTAGTGCAGCATGCTTACTGCTATGAGTTACCTCTCCTGCACCTAATTAGAGGCAGATAAAACAGTGGTAACACACAGATCACCTGTAATGATTTTGCTGACTCGATTATTCTTCTGACAATTAGCTCTGGCTGCCAAAGCCTCACAGGAATGTCAAAGTCTACTTCCTACAAAGTAGGTAATGTCACAGGTGTGACCATGAAATCAATAATGAGGCATAGCTCTTGCAGAGGGCATCCAGGTCAGATGGAACAGCCCTTAAATTAAACATTGATAAGCAGAACACAATTATCCATCATGTTTAAGTGCCTGCGTGAAATTAGCAGCCAGGGAATGGGAGCAGTGGGGGAAAGATTAGTGGAGGAGGTATTGAAGTGTACAGTGTTCACTGAGATTATTGCTGTAAGGGTTGTGACAGCCACACTGTAATCTGTTAGCAAAGCCATAAAATTCAGATTAAACACAAAGTACTGAAACAGGAGTTGCAGATGTGGGTTTATTTTTCTTCTCACCTGTAAGGGAGCAGCAGATGTCTAAGGGAATCTCGAGTTGCCCTTCACTGCAGGTGTCTTTCCTATTTTTCCCACTGACACCACTACAGTTCTAAAAATGAGGCGGGACAAGAAAAAAGAAAAGGAAGGAAGAACAATATTTTCTCATAGTGAGAAAATACAATGGAGAATTACAAAATAATGCTCTCACTTTTTTTGTATGGAATTTCTAAGCAACTCTCTGAAGCTGTACCTTCTGGCAATGAAAGCTAAGAATAACATGTTCTACACTCAGCCTGATCTGTTACCTCCTGGACTTTCTCTTTTGGCTGCTGTTGCCTAAAAATCCTGTCCTATTTTCTTTGTAGCCATTGAGCTGTTGTGCCCTCTGAACAAACTGCCAGTCCAGCTTATCAAGTACTTTTTAGGGATGTTACTATGAGAAAGCTATGTCCTTGAGATGAGATGACTACCCAGCTGTACCGTCATCAGTCTTGACCTGTAAGGTCTATCTGGGTCTCTGTCCTCTCCCACAGCACATACATGCAAAATTGCAAGTCCCCAGTTTGACCCCCAGTTTAACACACACACACACACACACACACAGCATTGGAGGGGACATCTGTAAAGAAAGTAGGAAAAGATGTTTTAGATAGGGTATGTCTCTGTAAGAATCCACCCCTAGTGAAGTCTAAAATCATATGTGACCAATGACTAAACAATTACTATAACAATTATTTTACCTTTCCCTGGGCTAGAATCTATCTCACACAGTCCCACAAGGACGCCTATCGCTGCACACTTCCTGGGTGCTTAAAAATTGTTAATACCTCTCTGTTACTGGAGAGCATGATCAACCTGAAATGAGCAAGCGTTGCTTTCACACCTTTAGGAAACCAGGGAATCCAGATGAACTACAGTACATTATATCTAGTGACCCTCGTCCACAGCCAGAGTGGTTCTACTGCCAGAATTCAGTGCACTCAGCAGTTGCTCAGGACTGCAAAGCATGGTGATCAGCACAGGAAAAGTGTGATTTGATGACGTATATCAATGAAGAAAAACAGGGCACAGCAGCACTAGACAASCTTACTGCTTCCTTATTTCACCAATAACTGATCTATCTGAGCTATTTTGCCTTGCAAATTGGCAAAAGTCCATATCTATATCCCTGACTAAGGTAAGGCACGCAGAATCTCAAATGAAGTGTGAGATATACACTCAGGATACCTTCACAAAACCTGTCCCACAAAGTAAACATGTTTGACAGTGTTAACACAGACACACAACTTCCATCCCCTCTATCTGTACACATCCTACTACAGAAGCTAAGTACTTTAAAAAGTAGGGTGTTGGTATTCTAGTGTCTTGCCCTTCCCATCCAATGTAATTTGGCTGAATTAAAGGTTTATATGCTTATTGTCACTGTCTCTTCCTGAAAGTAACTGTGTGCTTTAAGCAGTGCTTCTAGAACTAAGAGCTGTGTGTTCACGCCATTTCTTTTGATTTAACATTAGCAAGATTGGCTTATTAGATAAAATTAGAAATAATTGAAGAACAAATAAGAAGGGAGAAAAACAAATAAGTGAGTGCACATTTTAATTGGAGGAAAGGTTGCACAAAACAATGTGATAGTTCCTTCTGCCCAGCTGAATGACTGAGAACCAGAGTGCTCCTGGGCTGAGCCAGCAGGGCACAGGGACTGATGGAAAAGGCAGAGCATTGTGGTCAGGGGGTCTTTCAATTAGTTTTTCTTTACACCAGCGCTGACCTTTTTTTTATTTTTCAATAAACCCCTTTCATTAAAAGCCAAATACCCTCAAAAATCCAAATCCCTGAAACCTGAACTTTATGTGGGCAGAGTGGCTGTTCAGTTGGATATTTTAACTCCAAAACTTTCTGGAAGAAGCTTTGAAGTTGTTAGAACATTAGATTTTCGGGGGGGGGGGTATTAAAAAAATTCCTGTTTTCAGGTCTGGAATTACTTCTCCACATAAAATGTAAGTACTGAGAGTAGAGAGAAAAAAGTAGTTCAAATAAAAACAAGAAGTTCAGACTGCCCTGGACTGTTTTTATCTTGTTTGTTATTTTAAGTCATGAAATTTCCCTCAAATTTGAGATTTTTACTTGGAAATAGACCTGAAAATAATCAAAATCCTGATTTTTTTTTCACAGGACAGGAAAATCAACTCTTCCCAGTCATTTAATTTTTAATAAGACTAAGCATATCCCGGGAGCAGCAGGGGAACAGGGCCAGCATAGCACTGTCAGAACAAAGTGTAGACCCTTTGTGTGGGTCTCAGCCAGAGATGGGATTATTCCTCTGAGGATGTGAAAAAGGACGAAGAGGAGGAATGAGAGTATGAAGATCTGACAGCCTGAGTGGCTTCCTCAGCTTACACTGGCTGTAGGCCCTAACTAAGCCCCCATTTCACTCCCGGGACACAGAGAGCTGAGCCAGTGTTGAGGAGCCAGTGTGAAGGAGATGCATCTGCCTGGACTTCAGCTCTTGAGAACAAGAGAAAGCAGCTCTTCCAGGTCCCAAGTGTCTTCCACCCCCAGGACAGAAAGCAAGCTGCTCGTGAACACAGAGGACTGTCCTCACCCACTGTAAGGATGAAGACATTTGAGCAGTGTTTGCTGATCCTTTTGTTTGTGTAAATCCCTCCTCAAGAGAACTCCCCAGCACACTGTGAAATGAGATCTCAAAACTGAGAACATAGTGCCAGATACTCAGTGCATTTAAACTGAAATTGATAGAGTTATACAAACAAGCTGAGGGTCTGGGCTGCACCTTTTCTTTACACAGAGATTAATAGTAAACATGGGAGTTGGCATCCCTCTGTCATACGCGACAATGAGAAGGGGACGGAGATTTTCATGAAAACAGCAGGAGACAGGCATATCTCTTAATCTGTATTTCCATGCTTCAGAATGCAACATGGGAAAAGAACATTGCAACGAATTCATTTGTGGGAATTCATGAAACAGTGTGAGGCAAGTCAATCTAGCTTTGAAGGTCTGTTTCTGAAAAGAAAACCAACAAGGGAAATGTGATCTGAAAGTATGCATGCATAAATGCATGCATGGGATAGACACATAAACATGCTTCCTTTCCAACTCTGGACTTACCACCGGTGCCAGTTATACAGATCTACAATTTTCATGATTTCAGAAGGGAATTCCTCACTGTACATCAAGCGTTCTGCTTGGCAATCTGTGATAGTTTGGATATGACATCAAGTGCTGACTTCAAAGGCAAAAAAACCCCATGTGTCTACCTAACTAAGCGACCAGTTAGCCTCCTCCTGTCAAATGGACATGTTAAAAGGGGAGAGAAAGGAAATCTCACAAATATATAATGGACTTATCACCACCAGTGATCTTAAAGCCTACAAAATATTCTTCTTTGGACAAATACAGTTCATCATACACTGTTTTTACAAGAAGGAATGAAATGAAAATTTATCTTAAAATAAAAATAATAAAGTCAACTTCAAATAGTTCAAAATACAAGTAAGTGCAAAAGAAACCAAAACCAAAAGGAAAAAGAAAGCCCCATATGAAACACCACTTCCTGCTCAAAGGCAGACAGTGCTAGTCTGGCTATTTGGCTACTGTTGTGTAACATGCTTCTGCATTTCATATCCCCTTGCATTTTAGGTGTGAACTGCCCTGATGCACCTCACAACAATGGCCAAATTAAAGATGGGTTCTTTAAAACCCATTATTTCTAAAATGTACTCCAGCCAGCATGCTACATACAATGAATAGAAGAACTAGGAGAATTAAAACCATGCAAAGGAACAGTTTTCTGACAAATAAAGCTATGGAAATTTTAGGCTCCATTTACTTCTCAATCTAATTTTGCCCTCCAATGCACATTATGTCTGAAATGGGATCTCATGTGGTTTGATCAGTGCTCTTAACGCATGCAGAAGCAACATATTCTCTTTATTATTGTTTCCTTTCTGAGGCACAGCAATACTTCTAATAAGAGCAGCACAGCAGGATCTGTGAGACTGTCTTTACAGTAAACACTGTACTACTAGAAAGCTGCAAGACAATAAAGACGATCAGCAGTTTGAAAAGCTTGCTGTCCAAGGCATCTCTGTTCCTGTCTACAAATGCAGAGCTGACTGCTCAAAACATTACAAAAATCACGAGAGTGACTGAGGTGTCACAATATGTTTAAGTAAAGTATTTTTTCTTGTTGCTTGTATTCCAATATTTAAATTTTTGTGTACACCAGGAAGATTCCCAGAGAGGTTGTGGAGTCTACATCCTTGACGGTATTCAAAAACCCAACTGGACAGGGTCCTGGGCAACCTACTCTAGGTGACCAAGCTTGAGCAAGTGATGTCCAGAGGTCCCTTCCAACCTCAATCGTTCAGTGATATTTTATAGCTTCTCATTGCAACCAAGTGGACTAGAAAGCTAATACCAATTTGAAAAGAATTCCAACCTTGCAATAGCATGACTCCAGACACTGAAGTTGCAAGAAAGCATGTTATGAGATCCAGCATGGAAACATGAGCATTGGCTATATTTTACTGTGAAGTGATAAATACCCCTGAAAACAAGTGGATTTGTGTGGAAGAGAACATTTCAGTCTTCAGGAAATGAAACTCAAGCACATTTTCAACTACCTAACAGAACCTCACACATGCTTAGCAAGTATTTAAAGGTTAGCAAAATTAACATGCATCTGAAAGTGAACCCTTATGATAGGTTGTCCTACATACCCTTATTTCTCCAATTCATTCCCGAGGTGCACATTATTCATACAAAGAGGTGCACTAAGACAGAAGAGCTACTCACAAGTGGGTGCATAATTTGCTACAGATAAGCTCTACACAATTTAGCTCTGGAAATCAAAAGACCCCTGCTGTCAGTAGAAGTTTCCAGTTTAGTAGTGTATGTATACTTATATGCAACTCCCCTGCCTTTATATGCAAGCAGGGCCCTCAGCCATCTCCAGGGCTTTTTCTGTCGCTGCCTGAGCACTCAAGGCAAGGCAATGCACCCTCTCCCTCAGCCTCGGACATCAGTGCGGCTTCCTGAAGAGGATCAGCAGACAGAAAGGCCAGATGAACCATGGTTACCACGGGTGCCTGCTGCAGTCTGGTAGCCTCTCCTGCCAGAAGCAGAACACCAGCCAGTGGGGGGTACTTTGGGGCACACTGAGTTGTGACATTAAGCATGCTGACCACATGGCCAAAAAAGCCCTTAATGCAGGTGGCTACCCTGAACATTTTGAACTCCTAGAGAGGAGCACCAAACAGTATAGCCCAAAGCCTCCTCCCACATGCTGCTAACCAATGTTACAACTCTGGAAATGTTCACCCAAAGTCTGAGGATGATCTGTGATGCTCTGGAAAGGGAACGTAGGCTTCACCTCGCTGCATGAAATGAGCACAAGGACAAAGACGGAGAGTCATGGGCTGTCTCAGTCTGCTCTCTTCCCAGGCCCCACCCCAAATTGCTATATATTGCTGAGACCAGTTAAGCCTGTGAAAAGGAAAAGGCTGGGAACCTCTAGGCATCACGGGCATGGTGGACCAAGCAGCCACAGGAGACACAGCTCCATTTGGTAGGGCTGAGCCAGAACCCAAGAAGCCAAGATGGGCAACTGTCTAAGGCAAAAGACTGGCATTGCCAGAAAACAAAACTGTTGAAAATTAGAGAAACCCAGCTGAGGCCCTGAAGTGGGCTTTCTCACTCAAGGAGGTATCCACTCTGAAATTCAAAGAGGGACCAGCCCTCATTTGCTCCCCAAAGTCTCCTATCCCTCTTACACTCAGTTTTTCCTCCTTTTATGTGGGCAAGACTCCCCACAATATTAAGGGATCATGACTTTTCCTGACTTAAGGACTGTGGCAGTGTGCTCCTTTCCCCCCCGATGTGCTCTCTCCTCCTCAACCTGACCTCCCTGTAAACAGTATGTATGCAGGGGCTAATTGAGCATGCACCAACTAAGGCCTGTCTAGCATGCAAATATGACTGAGTCAATCATCTCCCCCCCATAAACAGGGGGAAGCCCAGAGCCCATTGAGCTCTCCTGCATGGCAATGGGCTGCACTGCAGAACCTCCTCTTGATCAGGGACGCCTCTCACGGTCACTCCTCAAGGTTAAGAGATTCCTTACCCACAACAAATCCTCGGTAAGTGATTAATAGCAAGCTGAACTTTTGCGAACTTTGTAAAACTTTGCTGAGTTATATCTCTGATTAATTGTGCACACAATCCCTTAGACACAAACCGTTGACCAAGTCTGAGACTAGGATCGGATCCAGCCACACCTAGGCTCCTCTCAGAAGGAGTTTAGAAAGCAAAGGGGTCCTTTCCGAACCTCATGACTTAACAGGAGGGTCTCCTTCACACACACTCCTTTAGACATAAACCATTGACCAAGTCTGGGACTAGGATTGGAGCCAGCCACACCCAGGCTCCTCCGAGGTGGAGTTTGGAAAGCAAGGAAGTCCAGTCTGAATCTCATGACTCAACGGGAGGGTCTCTGTTGCACATGCATCTGACCCTGTCCTTCATGCAATAAATACCTGAGTGAACCTTGCCAATCGAACCTCATTAAATCATTCTAATTTCTATTGAACTTTGTTAAGTCTCTATCTTAGCACAATAAACACAGTGCTGCTCCCCTCTTATGAGTGAAGTGCATCACTCCTTCGCGACAAGGACACGTTCCAGCTTCCCATATAGGTATATGACTCCACAGATTCCCAGAGCATCAGTTGGTTCCAGCCTTTTCACAGATGCCTTGACTCCAGACCACCACTGTGCCCATGTCATTTTGAGATGGTATACGAATCGGCACACAATGGCCAACAACGCTCTCTTGCATCTGGAAGCTGAGCAAGCCCAGAGCTGTGGGTCGCGTCATCTGAAATTGCAGCTGAGAGTGCTCAAGGGCTGTCAAGCACTTGGACTGAGCTGTGACTCATTCAGAAATGGGACTTTGCTCTCACAAGTAAGGAGTGTTGGGCTTCCCACTGTCAGCTGAAAATCATGGAAGCTATAGGTGAAGTGATTTGGCAGCAGCCAAGAAAGATCTGAGTCCAGCCAACCAAGAAAAAGAAGAAAAACCTGATTTCCAGCCTCCTTATGAGGGACATCAGTGACATCCAGAGGGCTTTCGGGAGCACTGAGAGCAGAAGGGAGGAGACTGGAGAAAAGGTGCCTGGGCCAATCAGAGCCTTGAAAACCTGATTCAGATAAATTCTGCCAGACACAAGTTGTAACCTCAAAATCCTTGAGCAACGCTGATTCAGGCAACTGACTATACGCCAGCATCTCATCGCATCTTGAGGCTGTGGCATTTTCAGTCTGCTACTAGGCACACTACAGCCAGATGTAGTCTGTGATGGAACAATACCTTGTTACTATAAAAGACTTATGAAGAAATTAGACAAAGAAGGGCTGCATCTTGCAGTCTCTTCTCATGCAAATAATTACCCTCACTTCACATCCATCGCATGCATGAGTGAGTGTTACAAACATTTACACAGACAAACACGACTCTATAGCTTGCCAGCAGATCCAGAATTAGGAACAGGGAGAGTATGCTGCAAGTCAATTATTCGGCTTGCTAGATAAGCACAGAGAAAAAGAAAACAACTTCAATTGGTTTGTGTTGCAGAGGTGTTAATCCCAAGCTAAAATTTTCCATCTCACAATAATCAATATTTATGATCTGCATCTGGAATTAATCTGAAATGGAGAAATTTACAGTCTAAGGATCATTTCTAATGTCATCAACGATTTTGTATTTCTCAAAGAAGAAATATTAAACTACAACTTTTAAGATCTTAATTAGGGATAAACAGAGTCCAGACTGACAACCCAAATATGATATTTCTGATGTTTCAACAATGCAATTTTTATCCTGGAATAAAAGGAAAAGCTGAAATTAGACATTTTATCTGGAATCCATGTGATGGAAAAAGCGAAGCACTGGGAATGCTGAGACATTTGGATTTCAGTGCTTTTCCATCAAAATATTTTTTAATTGTCAAAATTGAAATATTTTATTCTGGTGAAATAACCTGAAACACCTTGCTTGAAATCTCTTCAACACAAAATTGTATTTTTCAGCTGCCCTTTGAGAGTGAAGTTCATATTTCCAATGCTATTCTTTTTTCTAGCTGCCACAAGGGTAAACAGCATCTTCTATAATGTATACAGATGTGTAGCTCAACTGATGCACGAGGTAGCTCAGAAAAAAAATAAATGCATGAATTATCTTGTGGAAAGTGTTCTCCAGTGAGTTCAGACCAGAGGGCAGAAGGGGACATGGAACTACAATTCCCATATAGCATGAAAGACAGGCAAAGGTTGAATATTCTGCTCAAAATATTTCATGTCTGCCCAAGAAAATATTGGGTTGATCAAACGTATTCCAACGTGACTTTTCAGACAAAAATACTAATTAGGGGCACAAAATTAGTATATTGTAAAAATGAAATTTCTTCTTGGAAAATTCCTAGCTTTTCAGAAATTTGCACTTTTACAGGAAAGCCCTTCCAGCAGATATTCCTGAACAGCTAGCAAGTTTTGTGAGCAACTCATCTAGTCATAAAAGGGAAAGGTAACCAGGTTTGAACATGAACCTGAAAGTCAGCCTTTGGAGTCCACAAAACAGGTTCAGAAACCCAGAGAGCTTATGGCATAGCCAGGAAAAAACAGGAGGTGACAAAATTGGAAAGAAGTTTGTGAAAATCTGAAAGAAATATGAAAGATACAGAGCTGGCTTCTTCTTCAAGAGCAGCAGTACTGGTTGCCATGTGTTCAGTTGTTTCCCCTATCAGCCCCTTTAGCTAATGTCCCATCTCCCTCCTTCCAGTTCAAAACCAGTCAGATAACTTACAGTATCTTCTTCTGTAACAAGTCAATTTTTCCTTTGGAATGAAAAAGCGGTATGACCTTCATTTCCCAACAAAATTAAAGAAGAAATTGTAAAAACAATTTCAACTAGAAATCCACCCCACAATCCTCTGGTGCATCCAGTTAATCCTATGATAATCCCATTACTGCAAACTCTTGTTGTTTGGGTTGAAGGTTTGTATCAAATATTCCTCTGGATTGTTAGCCAGTCATTGCTCATCTCAAGTCTTTCCTCCATGCTTACCCCTTGACATCCTGGAACCATTTCCAAAGCTGTTCTCCTCTCGCTTTCCTTTCTTATCCTTTCTCAAGACATTTCTGTGGGAAGCTGCCAGCTGGCAAGAACTACTCAAAGGGCCAGTGGGGGCTGCTGAGATCTATTCTATTATCTATTTGTTTTGCAAGCACTGAAGACAATTTTGACTGCCTCTAATACATACCACAAGGGTAAGTGGTGGAAAAGAAAGGGGGTGTTTCTTTTGTTGCCACCAGGCTGTGCAGATAGCTTCACTATGTAACCATATAACCCCAGATCTGATCCCCTTTCCTTTCTTCACATGGTTCCACTTGCTTGATTTATAGCATGCCACTGACATGCACAGAGCCTGACACTAAATACAAATATTTAAATTAAAACTTGGCTCTTCCAGTAATACATCTTTTTGTATAACTGTACCCTCCCCAACACAACAAGGTCTGACACTGAAAGTGGCTTCTCAGTCCCATGGCAATAAAAGCCAAAGTCATTTTGTTAGCCAATTTTCGCTACCTTTTTCCAGACTGCTAAAATGCCATTTGACCAAATGCCATTTAATCAGAGATTTGTGACCTGGACTCATTGGCTGAGCTGAACCAAACAGGAAGATGCAAGTTAGGAAGTTGCCTTTACTGCTAACAGACTGTGTGCTCTCTATCACAGGCTTTAACTGGTTGGTTGTCTCTCTCTAAAACCTGGGGAGTGGAAACACTTTGCAATTTGGCTGCAAAATCAGCCATAGGAAGCAGCAGTGTTACTACTGCCTAGTTTATTTTGTATAAAAACCATAGGTGCTGTTTCAGGAGGACTGCAGCAAGATCATTAAAATGCAGTGTAAAAAAACACAATTAGGATATTTAGACATTAACAAATATGCATTTTTGAGAGCTCTTGTAAAAAAAACAAAAAAACAACTGACACGATTTAGCTCCAGCCCACAGTGTAAAATTCCTCTTTCTGCCATGTTCAAACATGGACAATGCCAGTCCTGTCAGTGCGTGTCTCGGAATGGTCCTGGACCAGGATGTGGGATGTGTATTCTTGACCCATTTGCATCACACACCAGTCTCACCACTGTCTTGGGAACAGCGGGACGAGAGGCCGGCCAAGGATTCCCTACGTCTCCAACAGAGCCCAGGTGACACTAGCAGCCCACCTGGCCTCTCAAAACGGTATGAAGCAGACGTTAGGCTGCTCTTGATTACTCCAGGCTGGTTTTCTCCTACAGCCTGGCCTCCACTCTTCTCTCCATGCCCCTGCTCTTCACTTAAGCCATTTAAACCAACTTTTTGTGTGCTCTGCAGCATGGCACAGAGCACCTACAGATCTGCCCAGCTGTCTGGCTGTGTGACCCTGGTGCTTGTACTGCGGTGCTTGTCCCTGACACAGCATGGACACAGAGCCCCTATCCCTGCCTCACATTAGTCAGGGGTGCAGAAGCCACTGCACCAGACAGTAAAAGGTCACTGATGGTCTCATGATGCCCCAGAGCAACCAACACAGTTTTTGCTCCAGCACTTGGCAGCCACCTTTGATGTGGGAATTCCCAAGCTTTTAAATTTCCTCCTAAATGCTACCCTCTGATGATCGTAATTGAGAAAAGGCAAACAAAGAAAGAGCTGTGAAAGTAAGTAGTCATAAAAGTTAAACAAAATGGAAGGGAGGGGGAGACAACGGGAGACTGGCCAGAGGAGTTCTCTAGTTCACACCACCCATCAGTGACGTCAGGATTTATAACTGTATTAAATGGCATGACAGTCAACCACGATAAATCAGTTCCCCTTCTTCCCAAATCACAGACAATAAAAGCTTTGGCAGTGAAAGTCATTCATCATCATAAAGGCTTGAGACATTCTAGTCATCAATTTCACTCACATCCTTAATACACTGGAGAGGAGTGGTAGACTTTTAGGCAAAAAAAAAGAGAGAGAGAGAAAACAGAAAGGRAAAAAATTAAAAAACATGAAACAAGATTGAATAGGAATAATTACAAAGGTCAAAGAAAAGAATCCCTTCAGGAAAGGAGCATTGATTTGGGGGGACAGAGCTACCATGCTCTCAGTGGGACGTTTGTGACACTGAAGCTTTCTCACCATCCCTGATAGGGTGCACAAAAGAAAGAGCGAGCTGAGAAGACAGGGAGAATGCTCTGAGCTGGCTGGAACATGGCCTGTCAGCTGGGGCAAACCTCTTTGATGCCCCTTGTCTGAGTAGCCTAATCCTGTGACTGGCTGTGTGGCAACCAATGCACTGGCAAAGTGGAAGGGATTTGTTCCCTCCAATCTCACCATGGCACTGTGCCAGTAAGAAAGGTAACTTGTCAAGAGTATAGACCAGCATCAAATGATTGACTCTGCCTCTGGAGGAAGACAGGCCGGGGAGGGACTGTGTCCTGGAGGACACTGCCTTCCATTTCTTATCTGGCTCTGTGTCTCTGCATAATGTAATAATCTGAGTCTTCATTGTCTAAGATAGTTTTAAACTGTTGATGTGCCAGGTCTGCAGTCAGGGTGGAGGATAGACAGATGTGCCCTGGAGGCTTACACTGTGCTCTGTTAAAGCACGGCTTTTACAGAAATGGCAGCCTTCTCCACCACTGTGGTCACAAACATGTTCCCTCCCTTCAGTCTGCTCCAAAGCAGCAGAGGGAGAGCTGGCCCGCTGGGATAGATGGTGGTGCATAGTCTCTGCAGAAGGTCTACTGCAAAAGAGGAGGATCCTGGAGAGGAAAACAGAATGGGAGCACAAAACAGAGAAGGCTGTTAGATGAATAGCTATAGTTGATGCCTTCTAGAGGAGAGTAAGGAGGTAATTGCACTGTTTATGATATTTAGGTGCCATATGACTGGAGACTTTGCTTTGTGGTACTCCAGGGACCAAGCAGAAAGCCTTTTGCATTTCAGCTGCCACAAAAATTAAAAAAATGCAGTGCTGTGTACAACACACTGACAAGGCTGGAGGCAGCAATATTGCTGGGAAGGTGGGTTTCCTGGAAAGAGACTGGAGGGTAAATTTCCAGGACGAGCAAGCAAAGGGAGATGAAAAATAAGAAAAGTTTAACACGGATGGTAAACCTTTGGAGAAACACAGCACAGTGCTACAGTGAAGGGATGTCCACTCAGGACTCACAAGGCCATCTTCTGTTCCTCAGCCACCACAATTTGGTAGCTCTGTCTGCTATACTTTATAAAAGCAGATGACTCCTGAAATGCTCTTGTCCAAACTGCAGGACGATACCAGCAGATTTATACTGGAGGTGTCACAAATGGCAGGTGCGATGTTTACTATCTTTGGAAAAGAACAATTGATGGTAGGAAGAAATTGTCTCTCTTTCCCATATGACTTGTGGCAATAGCATAAAATGGCTGCTCATCTCAGGAATGCTCTATCTGTTCTCTTCTCTGGGTCCCCTGTTCCACCTCTGAAGAGCTTGGTCTCTCAGCCTCTCTGCGCATAGTTTGCCCCAGCTACCTGTTCACACAGGGTTGTTTGCATGGGAACCCTTCTGGTCTGGGGCACTGCTGTAACAGAGCTGCCAAGAAAGTGGGGAGAACCTGGAGCTGTTCCCTCATGGCTTGGACAAGATAAAGATAGTTGGGAACCTGGATAATGCTGTTGTATCTGCTCTTCCCTTCAGCTCTCCCAGCCCTCTCTGACACACAGCAGCTGCCAACAGCTCCTTAGGGCTCTCATGATAAGCAGAATGAGACACAGCAGGGAGGAGGGAAGAGGTGACACCAAAAGATGTGGGCCAAAAATAGATCTGTAAGGCCTGATGAAAGATAGTAAGAATGCATACATAGCACTTTCCTATGTATGAATTGGAAAATATTTATCTCAAAATTAATTCCCAAGGAAAATAGCCAGTGAGACCACTTCAAGAGGAGGCAGGAGTTAACACGCTAGGTTTCCTTTGCACTGCTGGTTCCAACTGTTCTTAGATCAAAAAGAAGACTAGTGATGCTATGAGCAGCAGAATCAGTCCTGCTTCCCTCTTGCCTGTGGCTGCTCATCCTGTGATTGATCTACAGCACCTCAGCTCTCCCCACTGTTCTCTGAATGTTCTTATGTGACATGCTGGCTATGCTCTGTTCATCCTGCTGCCTGGAGAAAATACAGCACATGCTGTGGCACACTTGGATCTGTGACCATGTGTGCTGGCTGGCCACCAAGAATATATCACAGAATCACAGAATGGTTGAGGTTGGAAGGCACCTCTGGAGATCGTCTAGACCAACCCCCCTGCTCAAGCAGGGTCACCTGGAGCACGTTGCACAAGATTGCATCCAGGCAGGTTTTGCATATCTGCAGAGAGGAATATACATAGTCTGCCCACTGCCTCATGGCGGCATGGAAGGCTAAATAGAACAAGCCACCTTCCATCTGTTGGCCAGCAACTTAACAGGCACTGTGTAGGTTTGCTGCTGACTCTTGGTGGCGTCTCCCTCTCCCTCCAGTTTTGCTGACATTGGTTGGAAGGTGTTAGGGAAGCAATGGTACAGTTATATAGTGGACAAGACCATTCTTGGCTATAGGATGGCACTCTGAAGAAGGAGAAAAACCTCTTACTCCTGTACATTTGTGCAAGACCTGATATAACTTCTGCAGCCTCATGCATTTTCATAGCAAAAAAACATGGCAGCTGCCTGGATCTCTTCTCATGCACTGGGAAAGGCAGCTGGCCTTGGCAATGATGAGGTCACTGAAAAAATATTTCACTACAATATAAACTCAATTACACCGGGATAGGTAAAGCAGTGGAGATTTCTTGGGGCAGAAAGTGAGAGATTTATGGAGCACTTCTTGGTGTGATCCAAGCAGCCATAGGCAAACGTAAAGGAGCAAAGGCACAGCTGTATGCTCATGTCACCTGTACACTTAGTTCAAAAGATCTGGAGTATGTAATGCTGGTCCTGCTCCCACAGCAACACAGTTTATTCTAGTTCATATGACTGCTGCTCCTTGCTTGGCAACAAGTTCAGCTCAGTGCAGAGAGATCAAAAGGTGGCCTGGGCCAATGCCCCCCAGCCAGTTTGGGGTCTAGATGCAGCTCTGCCTGATTAAGCTGAGCGAAGCTGTCTTGGCAAGATCAGGTCACATTTGGTCCTGAGCTAGTGCATGCCCAGCCAGCTCGGCCATCTCTGCATCAGTGAGGAAACCAGCAGAACCAGGGTGAGTTTAGGCATGTCCGTACTGGTCAGCATAGACTGACACCTAGGCTCAGACAGCACGGGAGAGAAGTCTGCTTGGGAATGAAAAACTACCAGACCTTTTCAAGACTGTATCACTGCCTGGGAACATTTTGTGTTCATATTTCATCTATATCGTAATATTAACAGAGATATGGGCAGCAAAAGCAGCCCTCTGTTTAGGGCTGAAAACAGGATTTTCTGCAAAGGGAATCTCATTGATATCCCTCAATATTTCAGAGCCTCTTACGAACTTTCTGATTATTGCAGCTGCAGCAGCAAGCAGTATGTGCTGGCTTTCTACCAAACTCTTCCAAACACTCTCCCTTCCTACAGCTTCTCAACACCCAGCAGTCCAGGATCAGCCTTCCTGTGGAGCATGCTTACCTCTGGAAAAGCCACCACATCTGAGCCTACAACTTCCAGAAACAAAACTTTGTGCTGAGGAGGGGTCATGCACAGATATCCCCTCTTTAGAGAAACATTCCTCATACACAAGCCATTTTTAGGAGTCAGTGCTCAATAAAAGTACAGTATCAGCACAGGATATTCAGGGTATTTAGATTGTTACAAGTGCATGATGAAAAGAAAGAGAACTCCACTGCAACCTTAATACTCCTTTTATCCCACAGCTGAATTCACTTTTCAGTCACATATGTCTATGTGAAAAATTGAACTTGGGCTTCAAGTCTGTAGCAGCACAATTAGTCCCTGTTCTTTCTGATTTTCATGGGATTTTCACAAGTGATATTCCTGTAAATAAATTTGTATGTTTCATTGCGGCAAAGTGGGTATGGATTAGCTAGTCAAAAATCAGCAAATCGTAATTTGAAAAAATGCCATTGACATTTTCTTTTTGACGGTATTTAAAAAATAACCACCTCTTCCATAGTTACAAAGAGCAAAAAAAAAGTAGTCTTTGTATTTTTCTTTAAATTTCAACATTTTGATGAGAAATGACATCAAAACCTGAAATTTGCACATTTTCAACCTGTTTAAACACAACTTTTTTGCAAGTCATAAAGAAACAATGATCCATTATAAAAAGTCCAAAAAGGTCTTACAAAATCTCTGTTCCCAGATATTATCTGAGGATTCAGAGAATTTTCCATGAGAAATAACTACAGGAAGAGCTACTCCAAAGAAAGTAGCAGGAAAATTAAGCAAGAGCTTTTTTTCTATTCTGCAACAGAAAATGTTCCCCTTCTCCTAAAAACTGTTGCAACATTATTAGAACATTTGGATTCCTTTGGCTTCCTTTCACCTGATCTCAGCCAGAAGTATTTTTGTTAGTTCCCAGCTGGGCTACAGTGTGAAAATGTATGTGAGCATAAACCTGTCAAACCTCACAAAACAGGAAAAAATACAAGGTAGTGATAGCATATTGAAATAGTCTATGTTGCCTTCCCATAGACTGTCACATGAAGTTCAAGTGCTCAGTCCTCAGAGCAAAGCCTTTCAGGAAGCATCTATACTGCTCAGCATTTGGAGATAGTATCACCCACTAGTCTTTAGGATTATCTAAATTTTGCACACTTTATATTTTGTAGCTTTTCTTTTTTGGGTCCTTCTAAGTAGATTTCTCCCAGTTTGGGGTCATTTTAAGTATGCTCCCTTTTCAAAATGACAGTGTCACACCCCTAGCTGATGGGAGACAGCAAGTTTGATTATATTATGCTCTGTTACTTAGTGGTGCACATACCTCTTCAATTATCTCTGTTTTATCATGTAAGCAAAAAAATCCTCTCTTCCTCTAATGGCTTCCAAAACTATCAGTACAACAACTGACTATCTCAGGTGTAAATAAAAGTCATCTTCAAACTGGTCAAATACCAGGTGAAAAGTAGTTCATATTAGGCCAGCTAAAGCCACCTGTTATTGGTGGTGTAGCAAGTTTGGTGGTCTTTTTGATCACTGTCATCAAAATAATTACTTTGTCCTACAAATATTTTCTAAAGCCTAATTCAGACTACCATTAGGCTTTATTTTTGTGATGTGGAGCCTGCATACACACAGATGACAATGCATCATTCTAACCACCTGGAAATATCATTTTGGTGGCTTGTACAGACACTCTCAGATGTATCAATATTACTGCAGGCCAAAAAAAGCAATTCAGAAAGCATTTATACTAATTAGAGAGTTTTCCTCTGTATTATTTTCATTTCCAGTCTGGAGATCTAAGACAGATTTACGACATTTCTCTGGCAGCATAAAATGCCCCTTTGGAAATAATTGGCTGTCAATGTCCTAAAGTGGTAACACTGCAAGCTGCACTGGCAGCTCTGAGTATCTGAAACACTTGGCTCAGCCCAGGTCTGCTGTAGACTGTGACATAACTGTGTGTGAGTTCTCTTGGTCCAAAAGACCAACCTGGGGCACTATGGCTGAAGTCAGTAAGAAGGTTTCCACCCATTTGTGTGGAGTTGATTCCATGCCCAATTTTTTTTTCAGAATGTTTCAACTAAAGTGAACAAGAGCCAAAGTTGCTCAGTGTGTTTGCAAAACAAGCCCCAGCCTCACTGCAATCAGGAGCCAACACTGGAGGCATCATAATCRTGTTGTCTTAATCTTTCTAGTATGGCTGTTCAATTTAAAATTGTATTTATTATCCATACCACAGTGGTACTAGGGGAAGGGAGGGAAAGATTTAATTAATTAGAGATTGCAAAATCCTTAAGTAAAAGATGCTATGTAAATGCAAATTGTTATTATACATGCTTTGCACCAAAACATGTTTATCACAGTTAAATTCAGCATTTAAATCCACAGCAAAACTCCCAACAGAATCAGACTGCACATTGTTAAAAGTGCCAGTTAATAGGCTGGGTCTTAGTGGGGTACAAGTGAGGTGGCCTAGTCTGCTTTCTCAAATGTGCTTGTTCTTTTTTAATGGAGAGATAAGAATTCATAAAAATGAAAAAATTCAACAATGTTTCAGTTAGACTCAGTCCTGTCATTAAAAATGACACTTTTGTTTTTGAGATTGGCTGCCTTTCCACAAGAGTTTATGTGGCCCTTTTTCAAGTCTTAAACATGACAGGCCTTATAGGGAATGATGAATAGATTATTGGAAAATGCATCTGCACTTTTATCTATTAAATGTAGACAGTGAGCTGCAAATCTAGCATTGTGCTGTGCAAGGAACAAGTATCTACCAACACTACTTTGCGCTTCAGAACAATCCACAGAAAATAAGTATAATTTGGTAATAATGTTTAAACACTGCTCAACATTTGCATGTAGAGACAGATTATATGAACAAAACATAATGGCCTCAGAAAAAGGATTTTTATTATTATTGTTAGAATTGGCCAACAAAAATTTTAACAAAACAGTTTTCCAGCAGAAAAGGCTATGTCAGAAAAAACAAACATTCCCTTGACTTTCTTCAAAGGTGTGTTGACTTTAGCAAAAATAAATAATTGGAAAAAGGAATTGTGAAATTTTTAAATTATCCTTATTTTAGAGGAATGGAATGGGAAGTTTAAATTGTTCACTTTGAAAAAACTTTTCAGTTAAAACTGCTAGTATTTTTAGTTTAAAATCAAAATAATGGAAATCCTTGCATTCAGCTAATGAAAACAAAGTTTTTAAACCATGGCTTACCAATAGTTCACAAATACTGCCTAGATAATGATATCCTCCAAAATCTTACCCGTGTAACCTTTTTTCCTCTCCACAGGCTAGATCCATCTCATGTTGTTTAGCTCTAGTTTAAGCTAATTATTCTTAGTACCCTTTATAGTCATTTGAAAGAAACAGGTGGCCTCTGAAGAAGACTCCTAACTCAGCTATATAAAATATATGGGATAAGTCACCTTCTGGAAGTGCTTTCTCCTTTCCAACATCTGGAGACCCTGCTACAGTGATGACCATAGACCAGCYATCTAATTCCTAAATTATAAGAATTCAGTGAGGTGAGTCCACTGCTACATCATTCTTAAAATGCAAAGTACCAGATTAACTTAAGGGCCAAATCTTATTTCCTAATGAAATCAGTGGCTATTCTTTCATTGTGGTCACCAAGACTTGGTTTTAGACCTAAATCAACAACTGTAAAACCAACTAGGTACAAAACCTTTTTTTTTTTAATTACAGTGCGATTCCAGTTAAAATAAATGTCTTCTTTTCCTCCCAAGGATCACCAACTGCAGTTTTCATAGTGCATTTCCCAGCACTATTAAGACAGTTTTGCACTTGATATTAATGAATGTTGACCCTGATGCCACATTTTTGCATGTCTGAAATACTAGTTGACTTCACTGTGAACTTCAGGTGTACATGAATGAACAAATGTCCTGTTTTATTATGTATTCCTCAAAGGCATGTATTGGGAGCTTCATTTTTGCTTTTATTTTCCACATTGTATTTTCCATTTGACACAAAAGTTATTTAGCTGTCTCAGATCATAATCAAAAACAGGTCATAAAAGGCAAATCAAATAAGGGCTTGTGCCAAAAAAGAAATAGCCCTTTCTTGGCTCCTTTCAGCATCAATTCCAGGGGGTACATCAGTGCTTAAAAAAGCAGAGCACTATCTATTAGTTAAACTTCTGTTTTCAGCTTGAGAAGAATGAAGAGAAGGTAAATTTTGGAAAAAGGAAGTGATTTGGTTCTGATGTGAGCAGAGTGTATTTAGAATCCGCTCAGAACACAGAAGAGAAAGGTTGTGTTTGCTTTGAGATCCCCTAGAACCTTCACAAAAGTGTTCAGCCCATGACAATTCCCCATCTAGTTTACACTGATTAAATACTCTGCCTATATATACAGTATTGACTCCTGGGGGATGCCTCTAGTGACTAGCCTCCAACTGGGCTTCATGTGCCAGTCACAACCTTTTACACCCAGCTGTTCAGCCAGTTTTCAATCCACCTCACCTACCATTTATCTAGTCCACACTTAATCAGTTTTTCTATGAGGACTGTATGGGAGACAGTTGTTGAAAGCCTTGCTAAAGAGAAAGTAAACATCCACTGCTCTTCCCTCTTACACCAAGCTAGTCATTTCATGTAGAGAGCTGTCAGGTGGGTCAGACATGACTTCTTCCTAAACCCATGCTGACTTCTCCCAGTCACCTTCCTGTCCTTCATATGTTTGGAAGTGGCTTCCTGGACAATGGAGGTGAAGCTGACAAGATTCCTAACTTAACTATATATATATTGTAGTTCCCTGGATCCTCCTTTTTGCCCTTGTTGAAGATGTTTGCATTTTTGGAGTCCTCAGAAACCTCCCCCAAATAACATGATCTTGCAAAATAATCCAGGACGGCCTCACAAAAATGTCAGCCAGTTCCCTCAGAACATGTGGGTACATCCCATCAGGTCCAATGGACTTGTTACCACCAGTTTGTTTAAATGTTATGTAACTTGATCTTCCTCTACTGAGGGCAAGTCTTCACAAGACCTTCCCACTGGTCTCAGGAACCTGAAATCCCTGAGGAAGAATCCAAAATTGTGAGGCAAAAAAGGTACTGAGTACCTCAGCATTTTCTGTGTCCATTGTAATCAGGTCTCCATTCCCATTCAGCAGTGGACTTACATTTTCTCTAGCGTTCCTTTTGCTGATGATGTACCTGCAAAAGCCTTCTTGTTGTCCTTCACATCCCTCGTCAGGTTCAGCCCTAAGTGGGTTTGGCTTTCCTAATCTCACCCCTGCACACTCAGAGGCTGTCTCTATGTCCCTTTTGGGTCACCTGACCATGCTACCACCTCTTGTTACCTAAGTTTTGTCAGGAAGTCTTTGTTCATCCACACAGGCCTTCTGCCACTTTTGCTTCATTTCCTTCACATGCATATGGAACATTTTGAGCTTGGATGAGGTCATCCTTGAAAATCAATCAGATCTCCTGGACCCTCTTCTCTCCAGGGCAGTATCCTATGGGATTCTTCCAAGCAGCTCCCTGAACAGGCTGAAGTCTGCTCTCCTGAAGTCCAAGACTGTCATCCTGCTTTTTGCCCTGTTTACTCCTCTCAGGATCCTGAATTTCACCATTTCGTGGTCACTGCAGCCAATGCTGCACCTGACTTTCACATGTCCAATCAGTTCTTTCTTATTTGTAAATATGAGGTCCAGCAGATCAACTCTGCTCATCAGCTCCTCCATCACCTGTGTGAGGACACTATCATCAATGCACTCCAGAAACCTCCTGAATTACATGTGTCCTGCTGTGTTGTTCCTCCAGCAGATATCAAGGTCGTTCAAGTTCACCATGAGGACCAGAGCCTGTGAATGTGAGACTTCTTGCAGTTGTCTGAAGAAGGCCCCATCTACTGGCTTTCCTCTGTCCCAAGGCAGAGCTTCATGCATTCCTGCTGCTCTCTCACATAAACAGCAACTCCCCATCCTTGTCATCCCAGCTAGTCCTCCTTAAAGAGGCTGTATCCTTCCATTGCAGCATTCCAGTTTTATGAGCTATCCCAACATGTTTCTCTGAGATCATAGGCTCACAACTGCACGCAGACCTCTAATTCATCCTGTTTGTTCGTCATGAGATATGCATTAATATACAGGCACTTCAGAGAGGCTTCCAGACATGCTGATTTCCCAGAAGAACTTTCATTATAATTGTGACCTCCTCAGCACTTTCTTATCTGCATGTATACACTTGAGGTGGGCTGCTTCTGCCCTATTTTATTGATTTTGAGGTCTCCCTTGTCCACATCACCCTGCACCCTTTGCATTCCAACGCAGACTGCCACTTGCGCAGTTGTCTGTGGGTTTTCATCTCCTCCCTCCCTTGTTCCTGCTTTTCTCACCAGGTTGGCCAGCCTGTTGGCAAAGATTCTTTCGCCCTGCTTGGTCAAGTGGTCTTGTCTCTCTCTAGCAGCCCTCAAACCTCTAAGATTTCCCACGGTCATAAAAGCCAAATCCTTGTTGTTGGAACCAGCTGCCCAACCAGTTCTTGACCTGCAGCATCCATCCACTCCTCCTCAAGCCCTTCCCCATCACCAACAGGAACAAAGAGAAAACCATGGCTCTATGGCATTTACTATTGCTCCCATTCTTGTGGTCATTCTTGATATGCTTCCAGACATCCCTGGCAGACCTGATAATTGGTGCCCGCGTGAAAGATAAGTGGTACCCACATGCAAGAGCAGCAGGAGAACAGTCAGAGGGCTGGACTGTCTTTGGCAGCACCTCCACAGTCTCCTAGATCTGAGCGCCAGCAGGAGGCAAGCCTCCCTAGATGACAGGTCAATCTGGCCAAACTCTTTCAGCAGGAGTCTTCCACTACTATCATTTACTCCTTCCTGAGGCCTCTGCGGGCTAAGGCTCAGCCAGCTCAGTTGCTTCCTTGGACAGAGCTCTCAGCCCTTCATCTCCTGCCAGGGCACTGAACCTGCTCTGTAGTTGCAGGTCTGCAGGTGGAGCGGAAGCCTTCCTCCTGGTGCCAGAATTCACAGACTTCCAGCCTATGCCATCATGGGAGTCTCCATTTCCCAACCTGATAAGCACAGACTCTTGTGTCCCCTCCCTCAGTACAACTCTTCAGTGCAGGCTCTCTGCAAGGTGTCAGAGAAGATCTGATCTTTCTCTTTATCATCATCATCTCTGGTGCTGCATAGTCTAATGACCTTCTCACACAGGTCCTTAACTTGGCAACACAGATCCTCCACCAGCACACACCTCCTACAGGCAAGAACACCATCTACCCCTGTGTCAGCCTCAGCAAGAGGTCCCAGGCACTGCCTGCAGCCCCAGACCTGCAGACATGCATCATCCCTTGGGAGCTCAGTCTGATTCAAGATCTCTGCTGTGCGACGGGTATTTGCTCTAGTAGGTGCTGAGGACTGAGCCCTGTGGCACATCACTATCATTTCTGAGTATGCATACACTGCCCTCAACAGAGTTTCTGGCCCCCTTCTCTGCATCCTTCTGCACAAACTGCTGTATCTATAGTCTACTTCTGCTGGCTGCACTCTGGTAGCTGCACTCTAGACCTGGTATTTATATAGGCCTCTCCCTAGCGTGAGCTCAAAGGGTGCTTGATCCTCCCTAATGAGGAGCCAGCTGGAGACAAAAGCTCAAAGCACCCCGTGATCAGGAATATCATTATCAGTCCTCAGCATGGTATCCCCCCCATCTAACTTGAGCTATCCAAAAAGTAGATGTCTAGTCCAAACTCAATGCCTAGACTGTAGTCTGTGCAGAGGGAAAGGTGGCTCCAGACTCCTTCCATCCAAAAGCTGGTGTCTAGGATTGTTCAGATTAATCTTTCTCCATTCATTGGCTGAGAAAGATCTGTTGTCATTCTTCTGGAGCTAAGGTGAACTGCATCCTCCATGCCACTTATTTGCTTGCTAAAAAGCAGGAAGCTCTGCCAGATTCTCTGAGCTAAATGCTAAATATTAACAGCATTTAATCCTGGCAAGAGATCAGCCTGGACTTTTAGAGGGGCTATTTTTTCTTATTGCTGTTGTTTTTTAAGGCATCAAAATATACTTCAGTTGCAAACATTAACCACTCAGATGACATTCCATTTTTGGCAAGCCTTCCAATCCAGCTGCCTTGTCACCATCTTGCTCCTCGCCTCAGATATGATAATCAATAACTATCATTTAACAAAAGCTGGCAAAACTCTGGCTCATAAATTGCAGCCACAGCATGACACAACAAGTAAGATACGAGGCAGGCTGAAAATTAGGCAACAGAGTTCTCTGTAAGACTGGGCATTCCTAAAGGAAAAGCACACTATGAGAGACCAGTTAAGAACTGTATTTTACAGTAGAACAATAGCAATAAATAGCTCATTTTTTGACGTGCACTTCTCTCATTTTAGCAATTGTGTTTCATATCCACAAAAATTTAACAAACTATTTAGAAATATGGAAATTTGAACATATTCCTGTGATCTGCAGTAGTCACAGATCTGTGTCATCTGTGAAGAAAAAACTATCTGGTGTAATATATTGCATGTAAGTTATTGGATGCATCCACACTAAAAAAAAATCAGGCTGATTTTTCAGGAGTGGAAGAGTCTATTCAGCCACATGCATTTTCTCACTTACTTTATATTTAGTTCAGCCTGAAGCCCAAGATGACTTATGTTTCGTGGCCTGAGTCTCCCACTGCAAGCCACAGAAAATAATTTGACATGATTGCCATTCAGTGTTCTCCCCTCTCCCATCCTTCAAGATGACATTTTTCAAGTGGACTCTGCTCACAGTTTTGTTCTCTTTCTTCTCTCTTTTGTGATATGCATATAAAATGTGCAGAAAAGCTGATGTATTTGGGTTTATGGGGATGTTGCCTTCAAGGCTGATCCCAAGAAGGAATGTATAAGATAATATTCCTTCTGTGGTGTAGTTCCAAAGTAGAGTGAGAAGAATAAAGAAGCATTTATCTATATGTGGCAGAGTCTTAGTCTTCCTCTGCACAGACATGTAAGTAACCATGTAAGTTGCAAAATGCACTGCAGCCTCTTAATCATCAATACATCAAATACATCAAAACAGAAGCCAGCACATCTGACAATGCCTTGGCAGCATCTTGGAAGAGCAAGCAAGCTAAGGGAGGCACAGTTGTGACAGACAAGTTCTGGCATAGGAGAAGACCAGGTTCCCCTATTCAAACATCTGCTTGAGGAAAAAAAGAAAGCTCGCTCCTGATGCTTTGCTCAGAGCATCTTTTTTCAACAGAGAAATATAGGGTTCATGTCAGATTCCACTAAAATGAAATGTACTTCTCTGGCTCCTCTGCAAGGGCAGTCAACAGACACTTCTGGCCACTGCTGCTAATGCAAACTGACTCTCCCACCAGCTGCAGTCAGGAGTGCCTGCAGATTTGTCAATCTGCCCTCTACAAGTTATTGGAAAGCCAAACGAAGGTGTCAATTTCAGTGCCACTTTGTCTTTTCAAAGTGACAGCTACCACACTGAAATCAGCAAGCCAGAATGGGGAAGATGCATCTGCAGGTAATTAGTAACAATCAAGAACTGCTCGGAAACTGCTGACTACAGCAGTATCGAGCTGGGCACATATCATTGGCTTGTAAATGGAGAGAGCACTTATGAACCATGGCAGCAAGCAGTAAGAAAAAGGATTTTTTTTTTTACTTAATATTTAATGTGGCATAAAAACAATGGAGAAAAATCAGATATTTGGCTGGTGGTCCATAACACAAGAGTGGTGGATAAAGCAGTACTGAGAACTGTCACTCAAATTTCTTTAGACATATTTCAGCAGGAAATGCTGACATGAATGCCAATGTTTAGCAGCCCCTTTTCAAGTCATATCTCCACTGTTTTGATCTGCCAACATACTGGGAAATGGGATCTGTTGCATCTCAACTCTCAGGATTGCTTTGTTATCCAAATCATGGCCCAGCAATAACAACAATGAAAAACTGTGATCATATGACCTCAATTCTCAGCTTCATTTGCATTAAAGTGTCTTATGATATGTCTTACAGACTTAAGACTGACAAAAGTGGACTAGACTTAGATCTCTTTGCAAATGGCAGCCCAGAACTGTCTCCAGACTCTCACAAAAACTGATGAAGCTTAAACTGCAGATATCGCCCTATCAAAAGTACTACATTACTTTTCTTGGCCACAGAAAACCTATTTCCCAAACTTTTGTGGGTCTATATTTCAAGTTCTTTATCCCAAAATATGAAGCTAAAAGCTCTCTGCACACCAATAGCCCACTCTGTGTATGCAATCACATATTCACAGTTCTGCTTTACACAAACCAGAAGACTTTCCAAAATAAATAATGTTTTCCACTAACAGATTTTTCTGGATATTACAATTCACTTGCCAGTTTTTTAGAAGTTCTTGGTCTCTGGATAACAAAGCTGTTACAAATGTATTTATAATCTAGTGACTTTTACTGGAAAGTCCACTGAGAAGTAAGGTCAAGCTATCAAGCCATTAACACCATTAAACACAGAATTCTGGACACTTTGCAGAAATTCATCCTCACTTTTACAGATGAAGAACTGTTTGGAAAGCAACAGGGTGGGGGAAAAAAAAAGATGTAGGAATGGGAAAGCCATTTAATTCTTAGGAGAAAATGGACTAGTTTGTCCAGAGCTATGGTTGGAGCTCTATCACCAAGTATACCTTCACTTGCATGCCTGGCACTTTACCAAAAACAAACAAAAAGCTATTTTTCTGAAGCTGTTCTGAAGATCTGCATGTCCTCTCAGCTAGGTATGAAAGCCTCAGGGGAGAGTGTGAGTCTCCTGTATGGTGTGTTTCCAGCACTATAGGGTTCAGATAATGCTTGGGTCTTCCGTGTGCTTCTAGAGTTTGAACAGCACTAAACAAGCATTATGGAGAAAGGAAAAATAACAGAAAATCTTTTTTAAAAAATATATCAAAAAGCAATAGGTTTTAAAACACTTTTCATATGCTCGTGTAAATCTAGGTTTTATGAATGCAGGTGTTAAAAAACTCTATAGCAATATCTAATTAAAGATATAAATACCTACTGCCTTGTAAGACACATGTTTTGTTATAGCCCTGTCACATTTAAGACCAATGGCAGGTTTTTTCTAGGTTTGTTGTCATAAAAACTGTTCCCTGTTCTCAATGAGAATTAACAAACATAACATCTAGAACTTTTGTTCAAGTGTATATAATGTCACAAGAACAACTCAGGTAAAATATAAAACAAGCTTTGCAGTGTCATTTCTATAGTCAGTCATGTTTTAACACATATAATCAGCCAGCTCTACACTACAGAACCAAACACTACGGAAGCAGTAATACAAGAAAATCACTAGTGACTCCTGAAAGTAAAATAAGGAGGAAATGGTTTCTCCCATACTCTGTCAGCTGTGGATACATGTTACTTTTAAAGACCTGACGTTTAACAAGTACACAGAATCCTGATCTGAGGAAGAAACACAAGGCTTCCCATAAGCTGCCTTTGAAAGAGCTCATGTTAGCTGCTGAAGAAACCGTGCTTTGCTCTTCGTCGTCCAAACGTAAAGATCAGGTATGTTCACTGCATATCAGGCCGCTGTTGCAGTAGCTGAGTTTAAATAATAAGCGAATTCTTTGCTGACAATTCAGCATCTTCAGTGGTCCATTCTTCTGGAACTCATGGATCAATCCTACCTTCCTCCAGAGACCGGATGCTAATGCAGTTGCCCTATATGATCCAATATAATCCAACCTCTTCTGAGACCCTCAGTAGCTGAGTCCACCAGAACTTCTTTGTCAACAGTTCCAGCTAAAACAGTCACCACTGTCAGCTAATCATTCTTATCCTGACCTTCTGCTGACATCCTCCTTCCCTTGCTCTCCTTTCTAATTCCCACACAAACCCTGGGGGACATATTTTTGTAATTTTCTTTCCACTTGGGCAATCTCCTCCCAAGTGGTGTGGTCAGCCCCAAATAACTAAAATACCACAGCATCTAGCAAATTCTAACTGTTGACGCTCAGCCTATGCCTGCTAAAGAAATGCAGATGATGTTGTGTTCCTAGAGTAAATAGTTACTTTTCAGCTAAATGCTCAGCCTTAGTGCACAATTATAATTCCCAAAGAGACCCAAAACACAGGTATCTGTAGGAAGGAAATGCATCTAAAATTCAATCCAGTCTGAAATATAATAAAAATCCCATCCGGTCAAAAACACCAGCCACTTTTATGAAAAACAAGTAATAAAACCCAAAAGCACAGGCAAGCATTCTCCTTCTCGGCTGTACATTGGTATTTAGGATGTAGCTGGTGTGGAGGGGCATATCCTGTCATGGTGAAAAGGGATGTGTTATCTGTTAGCTCAAGTGAACACTAACGATATATACACACCATGTATCTGACTTCAGACTGGCCTGCTATAAAGTCACACAGCTATAAGCAGATTTTTTTGAGTGAATGATGACACATCCAACACAATCCCTTCATAAAGGGTAGCACATTGCAATGTGCACACACACTCTTTTACACCACTTATCAGTGTTTGAAAATTCCTTACCTGTTACAATAGGATATGACTGAGGCCCTGGAACACTAGGTCCTATATCTGCAGAAGTAGGGCTTGTTATATTGGCCTTCATGTCATCTAATCCACCAGCTAATGATGCCATGGCTGAGTACTCAGTTGCCTGGAAAAAGAAACAAAAGGAATCTCAGCAATAATAAAATTACTGTTCAACAGCTTTTGCCTTTATGACAAAAGTAGACAAAAAGTAGATGCAATACAGAATTCAAAAACCTTTTGTTCAGTTACACAGGCCAGTTTCAAAGGCAATACACATTTAAACCATGCTGTTAAGTACTCAAAATACACTATAAGGGGGTCTGTGCTTATCATTAATGTTCTAGGAGAACATCAAAATGGGCCTCTTTATGAAAAGAGAAGCCAAATTAATCAACAGGTAACAGCTTTCCTTACTGAGGAAATTCTGTAGAGCAAATTGGGGGCTGTAACAGCTGAAGGAAAGTTATTTGCCTGTTAGAGTGACATGAACACTTGTTCATGCTAGTTAACTTGAACTCCCCTTATTCCAGTGATTACACTTGAAGAGACTAAAGAGCGGATGGTAAGTGGGGTGTCCAGTTTCACAGCTTCTCTCAGGAATGCAGCATTTTCTCATCATTTCAAAAACAATGAAGCACATGTAAATAAAGGAGTATGCTTAATGGATGGATTTGTTGTCAATCATTTCCAAATCCAAATGTGTTTAAAAATAACTCATCAGAGCGCAACTAACAGAGGCAGCGAACAGATGCAGCAGTTTGTGCAGCAGTTCGTGCAGAAGGGTGCAAGAAGGCACCTTCATTTCCAATCCCAGCAGTGTACACTTCTTCAGGTATGGTCATGACGCCGCAGAGCACATTCCCCAGCAGCTGTTGGAGTCGCTGCATCGGCTGTGTCAGAGGCTTGGACCCAGACAGACCCTCTGACAGCTGATGCAGCTCTACAGGTCTCGGGCTGCAGGGAGTGCTTGGGGCCTCTCCGGGAGGCCTGAGCTGGCAGTCAGCTCTCCTGCAGGAGCTGTGGTGCTGATGAGTTGTGTCGTCAGGTAAGGGCGTTACGGGAGGAAGTCAGTACGCTGTGTAGCATCTGAGAGGATGAGATGGAGATAGACAGGGTATTCTCGGAGATCGTACAGCTCCAAGAGTCCCAACCCCCCACAGCAGTGGAGTTGCCAGAAGGCTCTGGGCCATGTGAAATGGTACATAACACTGTAGAAGGCGGCTGGAAACTGGTCACTTCTTGTAGGAGGAGAAAGGCTCCTACTCCTCCTGAAGACTTGCAGTTGAGGAACAGGTTTAGTGTCCTCCAGGATGAGGAGGAGCTGGGCATGGCTGCAAGGGAAGCAACTGGGACAACAGACCCTGTGCCTTGCGGGAACACCTGGAAGAGGCGGCAGGTGACTGTTGTGGGGGACTCCCTGCTGCAGGGGACGGAGGCGYCTATCTGCCGACCTGACCTCTTGTCTACAGAGGTTTGTGGCCTGCCGGGGGCTCGCATATGAGATGTCATAGGAAGACTGCCAAGGCTTGTCCACTCATCAGACTGTTACCCTCTGCTGCTCTTCCACGTGCGCACTAATGATACCAAGAGCAAATGGTAAACCATCAAACAGGATTTCAGAGCTCTGGGGATGGTGGTCAAGGGTCTGGGAGCCCAAGTCAATTTATCCTCAATCCTGCGAGGGAGGGGGACGGATGGGAGGAGGTGGAGACAGACTTTCCAAGTTAATGACTGGCTGCGCCACTGGTGTTGGCAACAGGGTTTTGATTTCTATGACCATGGGACCCTGTTTGAAGATCGACAACTGATGGCAAGAGATGGGATCCACCTCACTAAGCAGGACACACGTGTCTTGCCAACAGGTTGGCCAACCTGCCAAGGAGGGCTTTAAACTAGGAAAGGTGGGGGAAGGGGAGAGTTACAGAGACAGGGTAGTCAGCAAAACACAGCTCAAGTCGGAATGCCTCCAGTGGATGCATGCAGCCAGGGAAGTGTGCACAGGACATGGCTACAGAGCATCCTCTTCTATCCCTCCTGGGAAACCTGCATGCTTGATCACCTCTCTGAAATGCCTGTACACCAAAGTACACAGCATGGGGAATAAACAGGAAGAACTAGAGATCTGTGTGCRATCGCAGGGCCATGATCTCATTGCCATTACAGAGACATGGTGGGATAGCTCACATGTCTGGAAGGCTGTCATGGATGGCTATGTGCTTTTTAGGAAAGACAGGCCAGGAAGGCGAGGTGGTGGAGTTGCTCTTTATGTGAGAGAGCAACTGGAATGTATGGAGCTGTGCCTAGGGGTGGATGAAGAGCGARTYGAGAGCTTCTGGGTAAGGATCAAAGGGCAGGCTAGCATGGGTGACACTGTTGTGGGTGTTTACTACAGGCCACCTGATTAGGAAGAAGAAATAGATGAGGCCTTCTACAGACAGCTGGAAGTAGCATCACAATCCCAGGCCCTGGTTCTCATGGGGGCTTCAGCCACCCTGATATCTGCTGGAAACACAACACAGCTAGGCACAAACAGTCCCGGAGGTTCCTGCAGAGCATTGATGATAACTTTTGGCACAGGTGGTGGAGGAGCCAACAAGGAGAGGTGTGCTGCTGGACCTCGTACTAACAAACAAAGAAGGGCTGGTTGGAGACGTGAAGGTCAGGGGCAGCCTTGGCTGCAGTGACCATGAGATGGTGGAGTTGAGGATCCCGCGAGGAGGAAGCAGGGCACTAAGTAGGATCACAACCCTGGACTTCAGGAGAGCAAACTTTGGCCTCTTCAGGGAGCTACTTGGAGGAATCCCATGGGTTACAGCCCTAGAAGGAAGGGGTGTTCAAGAGAGCTGGTTAATATTCAAGCATCACTTCCTCCAAGCTCAAGAGCAGTGCATTCCTATGAGTAAGAAGTCAAGCAAAGGAGGCAGGAGACCTGCATGGATGAGCAAGGAGCTCCTGGCAAAACTCAGCCAGAAGAAGGAAGTGCACAGAACGTGGAAAGGGGGACAGGCCACTGGGGAGGAATCTAGGGACGTCGTCCGAGTATGCAGGGATGCAACAAGGAAGGTCAAGGCCCATTTGGAATTAAATCTGTCAAGGGATGCCAAGGACAACAAGAAGGGCTTCTTCAAATACATCAGTAGCAAAAGGAAGACTAGGGAAAATGTGGGCCCATTGCTGAATGGGGTGAGTGCCCTGGTGACAAAGGATGCAGAGAAGGCAGTTACTGAATGCCTTCTTTGCTTCAGTCTTTACTGCTCAGGCCAGCCCTCAGGAATCCTAGACCCTGGAGACAAGAGAGAAAGTCTGGAGAAAGGAAGACTTTCCCTTAGTCAAAAAGGATCGGCGTAGAGATCATTTAGGCAAACCTGACACCCACAAATCTGTGGGCCTGAATGGGATGCACCCACGAGTGCTGCGGGAGCTGGCGGATGTTATTGCTAGGCCACTCTCCATCATCTTGGAAAGGTCATGGAGAACACGAGAGGTGCCTGAAGACTGGAAGAAAGCCAGTATCACCCCAGTCTTCAAAAAGGGCAAGAAGGAGGACCCAGGGAACTACAGGCCAGTCAGCCTCACCTCCATCCCTGGAAAGGTGATGGAGCAGCTCATSCYGGARGCCATCTCCAMGCATGTGGAGGAAAWGAAGGTGATCAGGAGTAGTCAGCATGGCTTCCCCAAGGGGAAATCATGCYTAACCAATCTGATAGMCTTCTRTGAKGGAATGACTGGCTGGGTAGATGAGGGGAGAGCAGTGGATGTTGTCTRCCTWGACTTCAGCAAGSCTTTTGACACTGTCTCCCAGAACATCCTCATAGACAAGCTCAGGAAGTGTGGGCTAGATGAGTGGACAGTGAGGTGGATTGAGAACTGGCTGAATGGCAGAGCTCCGAGGGCTGTGATCAGTGGCGCAGAGTCTAGTTGGAGGCCTGTAGCTAGCGGTGTCCCCCAGGGGTCAGTACTGGGTTCAGTCTTGTTCAACTTCTTCATCAGTGACCTGGATGAAGTTTGCTGATGATACAAAACTGGGACGAGTGGCCAATACACCAGAGGGCTGTGCTGCCATTCAGAGAGACCTGGACAGGCTGGAGAGTTGGGCAGAGTGGAACCTCCTGAAGTTCAACAAAGGCAAGTGCAGGGTCCTGCACCTAGGAGGAATAACCCCAGGCACCAGTACAGGTTGGGGGTTGACCTGCTGGAAAGCAGCTCTGCAGAGAAGGACCAAGTTAACCATGATCCAGCAATGTGCCCTTGTGGCCAAGAAGGCCAATGGTATCCTGGGGTGCATCAGGAAGAGTGTTGCCAGCAGGTCGAGGGAGGTGATCCTCCCTGTCTCCTCAGCCCTGGTGAGGCCACATCTGGAGTACTGTGTCCAGTTCTGGGCTCCCCAGTACAAGAGAGACACGGCACTACTGGAGAGAGTCCCGCGGAGGGATGATTAGGGGACTGGAGCATCTCTCCTGTGAGGAAAGGCTGAGAGAGCTGGGCCTGTTTAGCCTKGARAAGAGAAGATTGAGGGGGGATCTTATCAATATATACAAATATTTAAACAGGAGGATGGGGCCAGACTCTTTTCAGTGGTGCCCAGAGACAGGACACGAGGCAACAGGCACGAACTGAAACACAGGAAGCTCTGTCTGAATATGAGGAAAAACGTCTTTACTGTGAGGGTGACAGAGCACTGGAACAGGTTGCCCAGAGACGCTGTGGAGTCTCCTTCTCCGGAGATATTCAAAACCCTCCTGGATGCAATCCTGTGGAACGTGCTCTAGGCGATTCTGTTTGAGCAGAGGGGTTGGACTTAGACCATCTCCAGAGGTCCCTTCCAACCTCAACCATTCTGTGATTCTGTGATCTGACTATTTTAAGAAGCTTTCACATAATGTGGGAATTTTTAAATCTCATTAGCCAGAGTTAGTGTAAATGACCACATGGCCTCAGAAATCAAATTGACACTATCCTATGGCTTGGAAAAGTCCATATAGCTATGACAATTTGCATCAGCTGAAACCAATCCATATGTTCAGAAGGACTTCTGTGTATGTGGCAGAAAGCTTATCTTTATTTGCCTTTTTCCATAATTTTTTATCAGAGCCATTTATACAAAACTGGAAAGTTTCCTTTTAAAGTTCTCTTTCCTCTATTACTATCTTCACTTGAAGTTTTAATCCTTTGTTTGTGAGATCATAATCATGTCCATAACAATCAGAGGCTTATGACTTTAAGTGAAGAATAGTCAGATGAACTAAAAATAGCAATTTTAAGGATGATTTCCACTGTATTATTGCAGTCTGAGTCAGTGTGATGGCCATGCAGAGCTGAAGTACTGAAGGGCAAATCAGGCCCCCAACATTTTTCAAGCCATCAAATCAAATGGTTAGCTTTTTTTTTTTTTAAAGGGAAACAAAAGATGTCTTGCGTGTTGTGACTGTCTCTAAAGAGATATGTAAATATCTTTGCAACTTTCTGGGAAGTGTCCAAGAGCTCCAGCACACAATTTGAGGTTTGCCACGTACTCAATGCAGTGTTTTGGGTCAGATATCTCTGTTTTTGTCTCTGCTGTTCAGATCTTACTCAAACAGAAAGGAATTTATATTGATAGCCCCATAGTAGCAGGTTTATATCAATAAAAGCATGTTTCTCTTGAAGGCACAATCTCTATGAGGCACAAGTACCTCCTGTCATCTTGAAAGATCTCCCATACAAACCTCTTCCAAATGAGTGTGTCAAATACATTTTGCCAACATAAATAGCTGCTGGTGATCCTTGTCACTTCACTCTACAGGGTGCACACTACAGGGTACTCTGGACTGAAGACTTCTCAGGAAGGGCCAGTCTCCTATTCTCCTCCCTAAGTTTTGCATTAAATTTGTCCTACTCCTTAGCCCTTGCAGCTTAATCCCGCTTCTGAAATTCGCCTTGCCGTCATGTATCTTCACTCAGTTCCTTTCTTCTAACACTTCTCGCTGAAATGTGCTGCACACACCTTTGCTTCAGCCCCATTTCTTCTGTACCTTGGCAATCACTGCCCTTGGTTAGGGCAAATCCTCAAGCAACCATCCCCTATTGTCCGATACCAACAAGGGTCCAGCCTTTCCGCTGTCTAAAGGTGCAACTAAAGAAAGCTTCTTTTTCTGGTAACCGATTTAGTTCCAGATCCTACCAGAAACTGTCATTAAAGAAATCCTGTTTGGTTCTATGTATTACAATCCTCAAACTTCCTGCAGCTCACTTCAGCTGACCACCGATGGCCTTAGCCTCTGTCATTGCTGCAAGATACTTTTTACAGCTCTGCAGAGCAGAGCAGTTAGTATACATTTCAGCATTCCCATATCATTCCACATTGTCCTATGTCTGTAACTCCACCTTCCCTCTGCGTTGGGTGTATGTACATTTAACTGTACAGGAGGGCTAGTTGACTCCCTAAAGCACTAATCTGAAAAAAAACAGTGGATGAATAAAAGCAGGGCTGAAGTCCTGTAGAGTTGTCCTGGACAGCTGGTGATGTAGTAGGAGTGGGAAATGGGTAGGTAGGGCAGCAGAGAAAAAAGCTGTCATTTTGCTGTGCTAGGCTGCAGTTTGGTATTTCTGATATGAGGAAAAGAGCACACACCATTCCCTGTGGAAATGAGTCCTTATTTAATTCCTGATGCTCTAAAAAAGTTTGTAAATCCACCATACTCAGAGTAATAAATCTCTTCAGGGCTTCCTGACATATTCTGATCCATAGCCATCCCATAGGCAGAGCATGAATGTGGTTTTATACCTGCGAAGGGGGAGCTGATCAATTTATAGCTTTGGCTTACCTGAGGGAAAGCATCCAGGTATGCCAAATGTTAGGTCATGTGCAGACCTGGGGCAAGTAGATGCAATTCTACTCTGCTTTTATAGGCAGACAGCCGTATGACTCTAGTTCCTTTCACAAACACAACTATAACCAATACAATTCCCTGCCAGCAAAACCCCAGATTTAAGAGTTTAGAGCAGACTGCAATGTTAAAGTTTTACATCTTTCCTCAGTTTTAACTTCCTCGTAACTGATTTTGGAGCAAACTATAGCAGGATTAGGTCTCACATTTTAACTGTAATGACCTGAAAACACAACATTAAGTAAATTCAAGCTAGGCTTGTCAAGCTAAAAGGGATTTATCAGTTTCCGTAACAGAAGCAAAAGTTTCAAGGGCTGAGCACAAATAAGTACATCCACTTCTTGAAGTACGGAAGATGGTATCTTATTGCTCCTTAACGTTACCTAACATGGGAAGTTCCATTGCACCTTATAATCTTTGTGGAAAGGTGTGACCTTGGCAGTATGACCACGGTGCATAAAGCAGACAGAATCCAGTCTATTACTATTCTCAGCAAGATTACAGGAAGATGAATGGGGAGGCACAACCAGTACAGTCCTTTTGCAGGCAGGACTCCAAATATTTCATTTGCCTTCAGCTGCCTGAATCCTGAATCCTTGGGACAGCTTTTGCAGGCTGGCATGACTGGAAGTATTACTGCTTTTCAGCACAGTTTGGAGGAAAGTCCACATTCAAGCAGCATTTGGCAGAGGACTGTAGAATAAGGAGATGTGAGAAGTGAAGGCTTTCTGTTCCCTCCATATTTTCAGTCTAGGTAGTTTGTCACATACTGGAGATGCCCTCCACTGCACCTCTCTTCCTGTGGCCCTAAGGAAGCAATTCTTCCAGGAGGTAAGAACGATGAACTGCAGGGATTTTCCAGACACTTCCCCATTCCCATGACAAAAACTTCCTCTGTGCTACTAGCTATTTTCTACTGCCAGAGCAGTCAGTTTTACAGAGCCACCCCCAAGTGACTGAACTGAGACCACACCTGGCTCTACCAATCATGCACAAGACCATAGCTACTCCAGGCACCCATATGAAGCAAACACTGGTTGAGGGGCAGCTTGCTAACCAGCAGCCTTCTCGCACACCAGTCCCCATAGCCACATGTGTCCAGGTCCAGGCACTGATTTACCCCTTGTGTCCCAGCAGGCCTCCCTTGCTTCACTGTGTCACACCTGCATCACAGCCACTGCTATGGTCTGAGCTCCTACTGTTGAAAACACAGCCAGGCCTGGTACCATGCTGACTTAGCAGCAACGAAATAGCAAATAGCAGGGAACAGTGCCTGTGCCAAGCTGAGACTGGTACATGGTTTTGGAACAAGAAAGTATCATGTTACTGCAAAACGTGGCTCTTGCCGCTCAGCTGTGAGATACTTCAATGAGCTGATGGATCACCAGAACCTTGATTCTGGCCCTCTAAGAACCTGAGAACCTGCAATATGGAGTAGCAGAAGAGCCTCAACATCATGAAAGCAGCTGAAAGGCCCGATATGGAATTCACTTCATCTCAGTGCATAGAGCTGGGGACAGATTATCTTTACCATAATTAGCTCACATTCTTCTATCATGTGATCAGCATTTCACAAAGAAGTTTCCTGTCCTCTGGAGTTTAACACAGATGTACACAAACAGCATACTGAAAGGCACAGAGGTCTAACAATGCCAATCATTTCACAGTATTTCCCAAAGAAATGACAAGTTTTGCTGGTGGTGTGGTGTCCTGGGCATTCATCTCTTCTTCCCAGTTCATGGGGCTCATAAGGGGCATGTTAGCATCTTCTCTTTTCCACTTGCCCTGAAGCAGAATTCATCTTTGCCAAACATCCCGTGAGGAAACAAAAGAGAAAGCTCAGGGAACAGAGAGCTCTTGGAACAGCCTTTTCTCATGCCATTGCAATGTCCCCCAAATCTTGTGGCTTCTATCAAAAAAGACTTCCCTGCTGCCACTAATTGGTTCATGTGTTCTTTAATTGTGCTGGGGTGGGGCAGCAGAAGACATCTAAGATTTTTACTACTTTGGCTTTTTCTAACCCGCTAGCCAGCACCATGGCCTTTCAGTGAAGAATAGCCAGGGAGAGAAATTTCCCACTCTACCCAGGTACAACCACAGTGCCCCTCCCTGCACAGTGGGGAGCCCGACCTGCTTGATATGTGAAACAGCAAGAGTCAGGTGTTCAGTACCCTAGAAATTACCTGAAAAATGATTGCCTGCGGTTGTACCACGTACTGTCTCATCAGCATGGAGCACCACTGCCATAGCATGGAGGAGAGAAAACACAGACACGTGAAACGGAGAATATATAAAAGGAGAGAGTGAGAAGGACAAAACAAAAGGAGAAACTTCTGAGTAGCAGCATGAGGCTTTGTGTGCTTTCTCTTCCCCATCCCACCTAAGATCAGGAGGTTGGGATGCTAGACACCTTGCAGAATGACTCAGGGACAAACAGCACTGCAACATGTACATCATCTGCTTTTTCCCAATCGATGAGCAGGCCAAGGGGTGGCAACAAAAAGGATGGCCCATTCGTATACAGGGACTCACCCTCTGTAACATACAGGAGAGCCTTCATGGTACTTTCCTTTCCAGCTTTCATTCTGGAGTACAAATGGGAAGGTTCTATTTCTGGTTAAAATTTCACATCCAATCTTCTCTATTTCAAAAATGGAGGCAGTAAATATTGCTTCCCTGGAATCCTTAGTCCACCTGCCCACAAACACACTGCCAGCAGCATCAATATGTGCAGGCAGTCAAACACCAGTGCTTTGTACTCACATGGTGTTAGACATACTCTGAGGACATCACAGCACTTGATGAGTGTTATTTATCCTATCTCTGCAAGAAAAGTACTGCCCCAACAATTTTATGGAATGGGAACCTGAGACAAAGGCCATGTTTATCACAAATATTTGTGCCAGTGGCTACTGTCAAAAAGTTAATGGAGTCAAGAGAAAAGTCTGAAGTGCACGTACCTGTCTTCCTGAGGAAGTTGCAGTAAGTATTGAACTGCACTCAGGACAATACAGGTTTTCATATACTACTTTTCCAGTCTTCATTATCTACAAGAGTTTCGAAATTACCCTGTAAATGCTTATGGCAGGAATAGCTCCCTCCGTGCTCTGTATGCAAACACCTATCGCTGGCCCATGAGAACCTGAGCACATGAGGATGAGGAGGAAATAATCAACCTTTGGATACAACTTCTACAACCTTCAAGGGAAGACAAAAAGTGTCCACCTTTTCCCATCCTGCTTCTTCTGTTTTCAGTTTCTCAGATATGCATTTAGAGATATGAACACAACCATCAAGAACAAGCTTCCCTGAACTGCAATTCATAATAGCCCCATCCTTGACCCTATCTTTTGCACTGTGTGTATTATTACCAGAAGTTACTCTGTTTCATGGGGAGGGAAGATGCCAGGCAGATGGAGGGCAAAAGGGTGCAAGAGTACTTTATTATCATTTTTTGAACAATTCATGTAGCGCAGGTAGAAGGCAAGCTCTTGCCTCACTATAATTAGTTGTGAGATCTCTCACCATTTGTTTCACCCTGCACTTATTCTAATGAACTGTAACCCACTGAAAGGTCAATATACCCTACATACACAGCAATTTTCTTTTTGATATTTATTTGAACTTTTATCCAAAAATGGTAGGCAAAGATGGATGTGCCATGAGGAACAAGACAGCTCCCCCAAGCAGACTGATCCTGAACTACTAAAGTGGGAAACTCACAGAGAGCACCCCAGGACTCCATTACGCTAGGCTGCAGGGGATTAGCCCTGTGGTAATACTACGATCCAGGCTCTATGGCAGATAAATACATTTCCCTCTACTCCCTTTTCCCTTTTAGAAAGAAAGGAGGTATCTGGTGAATGGGGGCAAGTAACTATCAAAAAGAGGCAGCTGGAATCCTGTGGGACTCCACACATTTCTTCTTCCTTAGGCTCAGTTTTACAAATCACATCTTCAAAAATATCAGGCAGACACAAACCAATATGTCTCATGCTTTCCCACCTGTAGCGCAGATGCCTTCTGACCAACAGGGATGTTTGGGACACAGCAGTAAAAGAAAAAATTCGTCCAACAAAGTGGCTTCAACTGTCAAAGTAAGGTCCCAGACTGGTGGATGCTTTAGTATTTTGTTTTGTTTATAGTTTTTGTGCTGACAGTGTGTACTGCCTGCTTCCTAAGCAAACCGGGTTGTAACAAGATGAAAATGGTGCACAGAGGGCCTTTGCTGCTGAAAACATCTCTTTTCCAGTTTTAGGAAAGACATTAACTTGAGGCCTTCCAAAGGTTATAGTGTCAAGAAAATTCTCTGCGTAGTTCAACATGCTCCTGTTTTACCTGGCCCTTGGGCATTTCAGACAAGTGCCCAAAGTCTGATTCATACTGAAAACAGGCAGGCTCCCTCATCATGTATGCAAATGTTGAGACCAGAACACCTCTGCAAGTTCAGATGTTTGTTCTCCCTTCTTTTTTTCCCCCTCACACATAAGGAGACAATGTCTCCTTCCAGCAGATGTTTAGCACAGAATAAAGGATGACAAATGGCTCTTCTTTGATCACTTGCAGATGCACAGAAATATTAATAAAGCCTGGGATAAAGCAGCCCAGATCTTCCCCTACACTCCAGGTCACTGGAGTTCCATCATTTATGACTGTCAAACATGCTGCTAACCAAACATAGCAACAGAAAGTATCTCTATTGTCATTAGAAGAGCTCATACTTAATATAGCCCAGTCATCATGTCGTAATACTTTTAAAAAAATAAATAAATAAAGGCACAATTGCACATACCAAGCGGACTTTTTCACCAAAACCCCCATGTCAGGCTCACAAAAGGAAAAAATTTGTAACAATAGGTATGGTTCAGAATGTTTAATCCAAAGCAGCTCTAATTAATCTCTCCAGCTTTTCAGAAACCCAGGGCCTTGTACAGCTGTATGGACATTGGTGCTATTCTACCTTAAATTTTATGGGAATGGAAACTTCATTACAAAGTCCTCCTCATTAACCCCCTTAGACTTGAACTGGAAATGCATCTGAAAATCTTTATATCAAAGCCTCTTCGCTGCCACCCCACCACTCTTCCATTTTATAATTTACATCACATTTCCTGCTCTGTCTAACACTGTCACTGAAACTATTTCTTCCTTGGTGTAAAATCTATTTACACAGCTAATTGGAGCTGAACTCCAAATTCCCTTTGTTTTCAGCAACATTTGGCTCTTACTCTCTTAAAAGGCATGAAAGTTTGATTTCAGCCATAGAATCTTTTTCGTCCTTCTTTTAAACAGAATATTTCTAGATCTCCCTTTCACAGAATATATATCTTTTTAAAAAATAATTAGCAATTGTGCTTTGTTTTAACCCAAATACAATTAGAATTGTGCCAGTCCTCAGAGATTCCTCCTACAATAGTGGGAATTAGTTAGTGCACCCTGCCATGAACACATTTACCATCATACTTCAGAATAACTGACCTGTTTGTGACCTAAACGTTCAGATTATCTGCATGTGGGAAACTGTATGCTACATTTACTTTAAAACAGTAAGGTACATAAGCAGAAGCAGCCATTCTCAGCCTTTCTAAAGGGACCCCAAATCCAATCTAAATGCCTAGAATCTACCTGTTGTTTTTCTTTTATACATACAAATAGCTGCATTTCCATTCACTCTTTGTTTCTCATTTTCATTTTGTTCTAATATCTGCATGTAAATGTCTGAAAATAGCATCTGTAATTGAAGATTATGAAGTATAGCCAGCTCCTGACAGGCTGCTAAGGAAGATGGATTATCCTCATTTTTCTGTAAATTTTGTCAATTTTGGAATTCATAAGCTATCAACACTGATCAAAATGTGACTGCACAGCTGTGTCAAAAAGAAAGGAGCAATGACAATGTAGCTCCCATGTTCACTACAAAGATTGGTTCTCTGGCCCCCTCCCCCAGGCAGAGCAGAGTACTGTGCAGGAATTATTCCTGGCTACTTCTGGTATTTACCCCTCCCAAAAAAATTCAAATAAATAAATTGAAAGTACGCAAATTCTCTGGTGCACTGATTCAAATCACAAAGTGTAATTTATTGCATGTTCTCCCTTTTTATTTATCCCTAAGTAGTAAACACAATTTCCATTCAGAGGGTTCGTTATGTTCCACTCCTACCAGACAATCACAGCACACTTGAGGCAATTGTTTAGCCTCTTCCTCTCAATTTTCCCATTACTGGGAGTAAGTACTGTTGGGACTCTTTAATAGCCCGACTGCAGCCCATATCAATAACAGATGAGGTTTAATCGTCCAACACAAAAATTATTTAGGCTCAGTAAGGACATTCAATGTCATTTGCATAATGGCATTTCTATCCTGAGCACCTAACCCATCGTGCATAAACAAGGGCCTGGGACCATAAATAATAATAAATCACGACGTCCATGCTCCTCTTGCTGTAATAGGAGCCACTCTTTGTAGAAATTATTTCAGCAGGAAATGGGCACTGTAATTTTAAAGACATGTGGCATTCCACAGACCAGTAAATCACATGTGCACACACACACACACACACACACACACACACACACCCCCACACACACCCCCACACACCCCCACACACACCCCCATCCTCTAAAGAAGCTTCCCAGGATGAACAACAAAACCCCATGAAACAACAGCACAGAAAACAACTAGCACTTGTGGCTGAAATTGTTGTTCTTTTATGTTTAAGCAGAGCTGGCAAATTAAATGAAAACAAGGCTTGAATAGTGTACATTGTGCCTGGGCATGAATATGTAGGACTGACTGATTTCATTTCAAATTTGAATTGTGACCTGTCTCCAGCCTCAGAGATTACCTAGAGTAAAATTAACTATAGTGGGAAGCAGTTATTTCTAACTAAAATAAGAAGTGCTTAACTAGATACTCCTGCATGGATTTAAGGAGCAGAGGAGTTGTGTGCCTGAGTAAGGAGGAACAGACAGTGAAGCAAACATGGAAAAACAGCAGAAATGTGTACCAAATTTAACAAAGGCATGGACAGAACAGGGAGAGCCCATACTGCAGAATACCGGGGAGATAAGGTAAACAGTAGCTGTGTTGGGGTAGATAATGGGAGTCTCTTCCATTGTCTAAAATGAGAGCACTCAGTCAGTTTGAATTTTTTCCATGGGATTTTAGACATGTTGATCCTGATTGTCATCTCGATGAGAAAGGGGGCAACCAGATCCACAGACCATTTATGGACGTGTCTCTCAGAATAACAAAGGATGGTTGCAGAAGCAGTAGCCATTGAACACTATGAAATCAATAACTGGATGCTTTAAAACAAAAACTGCCCATCCATTCACCAAGACTACCAAGAGTGAAAGCCAGAGTCCACAAGATTTATACATCTGAGAAAACCATGCTGCCAAAGTTACTTTCTATTGTGGAAGGTCTCTGAAGGTGTCTCTCAGAGCTGCCCTCTCCTCCACTTTGCGCTCTGTGTGGCCATGTATATATATGCAATGTCAAAGGACAACCACTTGGAGCAGGCAGTCCTGTATATCCTCCACACATCTTTGCATGACTAGGAAAAGTGATTGAAATCTTTCTTTCATTTTCTGGGTTTTTTTAACCTCCTTCCCCTTCCCACATTTCATCCTCTCTTCCAACACACACATCATTTTGTAATTTTTCCAGTCTCAGTGTAGACAGTGAGAGGAGAAAAATAATGTCAAAAAGTGTTATAACTTCTTAGTTTAAAACAGACAGCCTGTCCTCAAAAATGAAGAAGTGAAAACTAGTGAGATGTAAGTTGCACAGATGATCAAAGACCTAGTACAAGACTTATATATGACAAGTTACAGAAGAGGTAAATCAGGACCTCCTGCTCACCTTCCCATGTAAACTACTGGCTCCTATTAGGCATTTCTTGTTATTAGAGCTGGATGAACATTATCCTTTGAGGTTTGTTGGACTGTGACCCATACATGTGAAGCATTAGCATAGCCCAGAGAAAGAGAGCATCCCACAGTCTCAAACGCTTTTTTCCTCATCTTCCGCAGTGAGGAAGGATCACAATATTACCCCTATTTATGAAGCTTGGAAACTGGGCCAGCAGAGGCAGAGACATATTCAAGCTAATACCTAAGGTCCTGACAGAGGTAAAAAAGCCATTCCAGTCAGACCTGACTCCCTCTATAATCTGTAGAGAGAAACATTCATGACTCCTAATGAGATATCTAGAGCAAGAGAACTAGCTAAAATAATACAAGAAGGCAAAGTTAAGTCTGCCAAATCCTGGTCTGACAGTCCTTTGCATTCTTTCTACTTGAATATCTATTGGAAGTTCTGGTGAGAAGAAAATAAAGCCTTGCAGACATTCCTAGGAGATGCTTTCAGCCAACCTTTTCACATCTTATTAGAAGTCCCAGTCACATGGTTGGGGAAAAAAAAAAAGCTAGACTCTCTTCCCCCTGGTTTCCAAGAAGTTTCCATGGAAACTTATGAGAAGGTCTGCCTAAAACAAGGAAATAGAGATATACATCCCAGTGAATTAAGGTGGCTTTCCAGTTTCCACCCTCAGTAGGCAAATAATAAACATTTGAATAAACAGTGACAGCATAAAAATGGTGACAGCCCATCTCTGATCTTGCTAGGATTTGCAAATTTTGTTTTGATACATTTGTTTTCAACACCTCATTTTTCTTTCCTCTCACAATATAAATATCCTTCAGCTTCTTCTATGATACAAAATAAAATAACTAAATACTCTTGATGTCACTTGCCTTCCTTAGCACTGTTCAACCTCTGTGCTAGTCAAATGTGCTTTCACAAGTTCTGAGTGGTTTCCTTCCTACAATTTTCATCCCGGCACTTCTTTAGTTTGGTTTACTGAAGAATATAGAAACTTTCTGCCAAAGTCCACAGGAACTTCTTCCTAGCTGTTTCTTAGAACCAGCATAACATCTTCATCCTCTTGACATTTCACTCACCTTCAACACACTCAATTATGTAAATATGCTCTTCTTGAAATATTGTTTTCCCTTGACTGCATGTAACTTGTTCTCTCCTGGTCTTCCTACCTATTCTAAGAGCACCTCCTCATTTAGTCCTCTCAGTTTTATTATGGATTCAGACAAAGCTGTTCTCATCTCCTTTTCCTTTCCCATACTCTCTTCTTTTTGAATACTCTTACCCACCCAAACAAATTAAATGATCACCTCGCTATTCTCTTTCCTCTCACAGTATCAAATGCGACATGTAGTCACCTCACAAATACAGATCTATTTCAGACATGTCTCCCCCACACCAGACTAAAATCTTGACCTGCAGAACACCAGCTGTCACATCAGGTTGAATGAAATGGAAACAAAACTCTCATTTCCTCAAGCAGGACTTCCCCCCATTGCTTTATGTGGTTGCTGTGAACAACAACATCTACCCACCTTCCTGTCTCAATGGGGCCCTCTCTAAATCTTACAGACGTCTTCACAGAATACCTGACCTTCCCCACCCATCCACCTCTCCTCTCTGAGCACTCATCTTTTCACTGTAGCCTTTTTTTAGATTTGACAAAGGCAGCTCCCCCTCCCATTGCTCATATCTACCCAGAACACATCAGCAAACACATTCCCCGGGCTCTTTGGTTTGGTCAACACTGAGGATGGCAGCTCAGGAGAAATACCTCTCTGTTGACTGTAGAAGGAGATTACACAACTGGCTTAGACTTTCTGATGGCTTATGATAGTGAAGTGAAGCCTACACTACAGGCCAGATTGCAGGGAGGCACTGAGTGGGGTTTCTGACACATCTGGCATCAAATTTTTACAGAATTTTTGGAGAACTCATGTTCTTTGAAGCTACTGAGGACCTCAGTGCAGATTTGCCTGTACTTGGGAATGACAAGACCTTTCAAAAGCTATGTGCTGGGGCCTAGAGGCAGACACGTATCTTCAGAAAACATCAGGGATCCCTCCACTTATAAAGCATTTGTATACAGTTTGCAAACAATGACAAAAAAAATTAGGCTAAATCCATCAAATAATTAGTTGTCAGAAGTTTTTAGCATTCCACATATAACGCAAAGATAAATGGATACTCAAGTAAATTATAAGGTAGTGCATTCAACACTGATGGAAAAAGCAGATTTTTTTTTATGAAATCCAACACATAATCACTTTATGCCACTCATTGTCACAAGATATTACTGAAGCACACAGCTTCTTAGGATTCAGAAAGGAATTAGACACTTTTAGCAACAACAACAACAAGTTCAGCCATACAAGGAGGAAGAGTGTATAATCCTCTATTATGGTGGCTCTGCCTCTTCCACTGAAGCACCTGGTATGGGACAGTATAGAAGAAAATGCAACTAGCAGCATTGTCAATATTTCTCCACTAAAAATATTAGCAGAAATATGAAGTCACACAGGGAATGTCTACGAAGCTTACATCAATATTGCCAAATGTTCTAAATCCATTGCACTGACTACTCTTACGTCTGAGATGACTTGTGCAAAAATATAAAAACAGCATTTGTATTTTCGTAACACTTTCAGATGAACTATCTCAAGGTAGTTCACAAATGTTGTCTAAGATAATCATCAAATAACTCCTTTCATAATACTGTCTATATTATACAGAGACTGAATCCACAGAAGATAATGGCTAAATACCAAGAGAGACCACACATTACAGATGACACCCTTCCTACCACATCTTTCTGTATAACTGTTCTGTTTCACAGAAACGACCTAGAAATGTCAGAAATTGTTTTCACACCAGTGCAGAAAACAAAACAACAAAACATCTTGAGTACTCTTTTAGGTGAGATAGAAGGGTCTAGAAGCGCACAGAGCTATGTGGTAAGTCCTTCAAATCAATGGGCTGATAGGAAATATCTCTGGGGCCAGTGATACAGAATTAGGCTGCTGAAAGAGCGTGTTACTTATAGGATGCTCATTCAAGATAGAGAGACTTTGCACCTCAACAAGCAGGATGATATCCACAGTCTGGGTGGAAAAAATGCCATTGAAGATAGCAGGTTTACATGAAACATTTCAGTTTCAGTGAAACGTTTTCTTTTAGAAAGACAGGTTCAACTAGAGATGCTACTATTGTAATAATCACCATTTTGCTGCTAAAGTGTCAGCTACACTGAAGAACTCCAGGTGCTTCAAAGGCATATTTAAAGACACAAAAATTAAAACTTAATCAGAAAACAGCCTCAGAAAACTGAAAGGGAATACCATTGTTTTATATTAACAGAAAATCTTTACCACTCTGACAACTACCCTTCTGCCATCTTTTTCATGTCAGCAGTCTGTTTTGGGGTCATATTTTCAAACTTTTCTCTATAATCACAAGGACCAGAGAAAAACTGTTCTCTTTAATGAAAATGTGGATGTGAGATCTGTGACTTTGAGACAAATTTCCAACAGTGTAAGTATTTCAAAAAAACATCAAGGAGTGGTAATACTTGAAAACATTCATCAGCCACATAATTTGATGACAATTTCTTGTTTACCTTAATTTTATCTTTGATTTAATTATGTATTTTAATTATTTATCCAGGTATTTATAACTGGTAAAACATTCTTAATCAAATACAGTACTTGATAAATGCAGTTTTTCTGTCTGACTCCATTCAGCACCACACATTTTGGTAAGTGATCAGCTCACTTCAATAAACTGTAGACATGCCCCCTAATTCATGCCCCTGTTTGCATTTCTGAGATCCCAAAGAACTCCATAGAGGTCACCAGGCTAAACCTCTCCCAACACTGCCATAAAGAAGGCAAGTTAGATGATTCCCACTTCACAGATAGCAAAAGTTGGGGTATAGAAAGATTAGGAAAATTTTCAAAGGCAAAAGAAGGCCTTAGATACTCTCTCAGCCCCACCATAACTTCCAACTTCTGTTGAATATTTAATTCTCCTTTAGCTCTTTAAACATGTCTCTGTACGCAATTTGTCTGAACTGCACTCAGAAATTGGTGTCAGATCTGAGACCGAAGTTGACTCCTGCAATATGGAGAATGAACAAAGAAAACTTCTGTTTCTTTGTGGTTGCTGTTATTTAATTATATTTTCTAGATGAGAGGAGCAGAGCTGAAACCTTCCCCTATGTGTTAAGCCACTCTCTTAAGATAAGAGTTTCTTTCATTTCAGATTTAATTTTTTTTTTAATTTCAGCAAATTCTGTTGTCACCAGACTTTTAAGCAGCTGTTGTTCAGATAATCAGATAAGATTTTTGAAATTGGCTTTTTTTCTGGAAGTGGCTTAGCTCTACAATTGCTCTGTGGTCATCATACGATTATTTTGGTAGGTTGTTTCATTCACATCCTTGCTGAACAAATGATATCATCACCAACCCAGACTGGACAGTGTTTCCAAAATAATGGCATTCTTCTGCAAATCCAGTATCTACTCTGAGCTAATTGTTTAGGTTCCTACTACAGTACAGTCTATGGATGGAGAAAGGCCTTTCATCCTAGATAGCTCCTCATCTCATCTATATACTGTGTGAATTAGCCTCTGCTCTCACACCCCCAGCTACACTTTTCACATTTTCCATTGCAACTGTACAAAAGTTTCACTAAGTCACATCATAAAAGCTGGAATGACACAGCAAGTAGCAGGAAATCATAGAATCATAGGATAATTCCAGTTGGGAGGGGCCTCCAGAGATCTCTAGTCCAATCTCCTGCTCAAAGCAGGGTCAGATACAGGCTCAGACCAGGCTGTTTAGGGCTTTATCCAGTCGGGCCTTGAAAACTGCCATGAATAAAAAAGTGTTTCCTTATATCCAGTCAGAACCACTCTTATTTCTATTTGAGTAATACTGCCCACTGTCTCCTGTACTACTACTGTGCACCACTGTGAAGATCCTGGCTCCTTTCACAATCTTTTAGCTTATCAAGATCTCCAGTATTCACAAGTTGTGTTGAGAATATATTCTAAGAAACCTACTTTCTTGTTTAAAGTACCATATACATGTAGACAAAGCCTACAAAATGTGCTTAAAACAGGAGTGGTTTCCACACCAGAGGGTGGAAATTCTATTCAGATGCATTCAAAGCAAATGATCGATAATTGCAAAGTTATGTTCAGAGCCTGTGGGATATGCCCATTTATCAGGGACTAAGAAAAGAAGTTTTGTTCCCACTCATCAAGTCCCAGTGCAAAGCTCTTCCATTTAAATTTAATCTGTAGCAGGCCCCTTATTGATTAAATCAACAGGCAAGTGTGTATTTTCATAGATTCTTCTTACTCTCACATAGGATTAACACAATGGAAGGAAGTAGGTCCATTTAGCTATTGTGTAATCCTGGCTGACTGATACCATTATATGATGTCTTTTTCCACTGAGAAAACCAGCTTCAAGGCAGTTCCATATCTATTTTTTTCCTACACAAGTGGAACATCACATATATACCATAAATTGCATGGATGATCTTCCTCCTTCCTGCATGAGCAATTATAATTCTACTCATCTTACTCATAAATTATACCTTGAAGTGATATTGAAAATTGGATGGTGAGTATTTCACTGCTCTCCTTCAGTTCATGGGCAGAGTCCACTGTCTGCCTGGCTTCTGTCTATGACTTGTTTTGAAATGACAGATTTTCAATTAACCATCTACTGGTGATATGAAACCTGGGAAGAAAGATTCAGCTGAAGATAGATTTGTGTTTTTTATTTAAAACCTGCTGAACTGATAGACTTGATTTCCCTCCGTAAACTGAAAAATTTGTCATTTATCGGCAAAATACTATCAAAGAACTAAAATTGCTAAAAGTCAACCATCGAATTTCAAGGAAATGCGGATATTTCTGTCAAAATAACAAGAGGGGAAGGCTTTTCTAAAATTTCCCACCTCTGTACAGCACTTATAAAAGCTGTCTCTGTATAAAAGAGGTCTCCTGTAAGATATCACTTGCATTTTTGTGTCTTGTCTTCACTATACTTGTGTTGTAACACTAGGACTGCGGGCCGCATATACCTCCTTTCCCACAGTCTCACTAGCACAATGCAACATCAGGGCATTTTTAGGAAGCAGTTCAACACAGCTGAAACCTGGAGGAACAACCCTGCTATCTAAACCACACACATTAAAAGGATCCTTGTCCTCAAGATGGGAACACCACTTCTGTGAGCACAAGGGAGAGGGGTATTTTATTTCAGATATGCAGACTGCCAAAGTGGTGAGGTAAAACTTGGGGGTGGGCAAAAGATTCCCTGTCTGTGTTACTTAACAGAAATGGTGCTAAGCCTGCTATTTTCAAACACCATTTAAGCCAGCACTGCCCAGATCCTCAAGTACACAGGGCCTCAGGAAAAAAGCACCTCACACACTTGCTCAAGGGAACTGTAGTTTCTGAGGTGCCCACAGCTGTGCCTGAACACCAGGGAACTAGTCTATGTTAAGTGCCTTCAATCAAAAATATTGGACCTTTGCTCTCACTGGTTTAGCTCTGCTTGTGAGTGGAAGCACTGGGAGCTTGACTGGGAAGTAGGGGCCACCAGCTGCTGACACATTAGCCACTGTGCCCTCTACTCTGCTCTGACCATGCTGCATGTCATAGAAACTCTGTCTGCATGAGTGGCAGGATAACTAGGGGGAACATTTATGAGGGAAAAGTATTCCTGATTGCATCAGTACAGAGACATACAGAGCAAAGAGAAAAAAAGTAAGGACAAAGGAGATGTTAGATTTCCAAACACAGCAGAGTTGGTCTTTTTTATTTTTTTTTACGTTGAGAATTTATATTTTCACGCGTGGTGATATCTGAGAGCAGTCAGGAGGAAAAAAGGGCAGTAAAATCTGGGAATGCATTACAATTGCTGAAGGAGTTATCTATCCATCTATTTCAGGATACCCTGAAGCGCTCTGCCACTGCTGTTATTTTAATTCTGATCACGGGGATTGGGGCAGGGGGGAGACAGCAAGGACTCCTCAGGGTAAAAAATGGACCCCCACTCTTTCCCATTTGACTCATATATTGTCCCTAGGCAAAACAATACAAGAAGGGGGGTAATATTCAGGAAGTAAGATGTAATAATCTCAGAGGAAAACAATATAAGGATAAACCAAGGCTGCCTCTGTCACTGTGACTTCTGCAACAGAGCAACTGGCATTGGGAACATTTTAGTCTTTTAAATATACCCTGAAATCACTCTCAGGTTCTCCTGAGAACAGTTACAGAGCTATGGATGGAAGAGACTCTGACATCTCTACCACCACATACCTCTGCTGCAGACACTGCTGCTCTCCCCTCAGTTGTTTTTTTTAAACTAAATAAGAAGGATTTGCCCACATTTTGCTGCTAGGAGGAGGAAGAAGCATACAGGTGTGACTCTGTAACTCTTTCTTGCTCGCTTTTTCTTCTATTTCTTCAGACTCTGACCCACTGCAGTCTGGTTCCAACAAAGGGACACAGAAAGAAAACAGACAGCCTGTGTGTTTATTTACACAATAATAAATACATTCATATTGTGCTAGTACATCAAGTAAAGAGAAATGAAACTCAGGCTGTTTGTACTTAGAAAGAACAATGTGGACAGCACATTGCACACCATGCAATACAAGCATCTGGGAAACTCTTCCTCTTTCAGATACTTTTTTGAAGAGTTTATGAGAGAAATTCTGACACCATACTGCTCACTAGTTCAGGACAAGGTGTAGCAAGACTTCTCGTCCACAGGCTCATGAACTGGAAGGACCCCCACAGAAAGCGACATCAAACCCAGCTGGGGACATAGCATATCCCCTGCTCTCTCACAGGAAGCAGAGGGTAGATATGTCTTAGATTACCCCTTTTGGATTTCTTCCTACTTCTTTTGCTTATTCAAAGACCAGACATGTCATTTACAACTCCTGTTTCAGACACCCCTGTGTGTTTGTGCAAGTTGTGGGGTGTTCTTTGGATAGGCAACGTTGATGCTGATGGATGTTACCAAGATACACGGTTTCTGTCTTTCTAGTTTCCCTGGAAAACTCTGAGCCATCACAACACCATTGTCATGCAATATATCAGGCTGTGGTGTGCTGTTTCATATCACACCGACTGCTGTGGCTGTCACCACTCAACATGACATGTCACAACAAGGTGCAACACACAGGGAATTTTATACAGTTTTCAGAAGCTTCATCTCATGCACAAAAACCTATCTGTAAGAGAGGGTAGAGAGACAAGGATGTGAATAGGAGGTGCTGGTAAAGGAAGCTGTGTTTTCTATTACTATTTTAGAATAAAATGCTTTCTGTTCATTGAAGATGACCTTCAGCAGGAAGAAATACTGTGGCAGGTATCTCTTCTCCTTGATATTAAAACAGCAGAGCCAAAGGAAGAGGTGGGTCATTCTTCTCTCCAGCAGCAGAATAGAAAGATGATGAGTTCAGACATGAGAGTCAGACTTGAGAACTGGATTCAGCTGCCTTTGCTTCAGCCTCCCTGTGATACCATGAAGAAGTCACTGCATGCTTCTGTTATCTCTTGATCTGCATTGCAGATGATACTGCTTTATTTTTCTAACCTATTTCTGTCTTCTCCCTCTAGATAGCAAGATCTTCAGGGAAGTTACTCTTTCAAAGTCAATAAGTGTATGAAGCACTTAGCCCTGTTCTGCCTGTTGGCCCTTCCAAATATAATTGTAGTAATAATCATACCGATGGTGAAAGGCAATAGGGATCCTACACAAAGCAATTGGATATCATGTGCTGAAGGTGCGACTTCCAGAAGTCAATGAAAATTCAGAATTCTGAGCCCCTGGGACATTTAGGATCCAGGATTCTGTTCTGTCGGTGTCACCAGCCCAATATTTCTACAGTACAACCCTGTTATTTTTGCTGGGAGATGACAGCCACCCATTAACTGGAGGCCCTGGTTAGGAACATCATCTCTGTGCTTGAAGGACTTTGTACATTGAACAGCTCTTGAAAAATTTCCATCTTGATAGACGGAAATAATTGTAACTGTAGTTTCCAAAGAGCTGTTTCCCTTTTGCAGGGAAATATCCTGTGTTACAGATGAGTCACTGCACTGCACCCTTTTTTTTAAATCTAGGAGGTGCTATCTTTTATTGACACGACTGCACATAGAGGCTTCTCCCCATAATGGACCACAACCAGATCCTGCCCAGCAAAGCACAATAACAAAAGGAGAGACAGAAAGGCCATCACTGAGCAGCAGAGCTACAGTTGCCTCTACAGACCGTCACTGGTCCTGGCATATGTTAGTGACCAGGAGGGGATGCATTTCCTTAAGAAAGGTGGGGGTGATAGGGAACCTCTTTGCACCATTTAACCTCCTGTGACCCCTGAACTTCAGAAGGGGTCACAGGGACGTCACTGCTCCCAGCTGCCATCACTCTGTCACCCTGCCCACCACAGACCCTCAGCCCTTTCCATTTTGTCATGGTATTGATCTGCTGGCAGCAATGGGCTGGATAATTAGCCAGGAATTAGGGTTTCTATTACAGCCAGGAGGCTGCCCCAGCTGATTTATCACCTGAATAATTTACTGTGATTGAAAGGAAATTAAAATGAACTCCATTTGACAACTGTGCGCTTTTATGGGTTTTAGTGAAGACTCAAAAGCCAAATTAATAGCCTGGTGTTGTTTAATAGTCTACTGAGAGTAAATACGGGAAGGTTTTTCTCTCCTGATGTGCTTTCTTTGGCTGGATTTAAGAGCTGCTTTTTTCCCCTCCCACCAATAAAGCCGCAGACAGAATCAAAAATAGTTTTAGTTGAAGGGGGAACAGCTGTAAAAATCACAGAACTGATTTTTCAAGCTTTTTTTTTTCCCCCAGGTTTATTCCTGCCACTACTTGCCCTAATCTACCAGTTTCCACAGGTAAGAAAAATTGGGGCACATGAATAAAAGAAGAAAACTGAGAATGTGCCTGCTCTCTGGGAGGACATGGGCCTCTTACCATACACTGGATGGCTAATACCTCACCTCACTAACCTTTCAAGTGTACAAAGCTGCACAGTATCAGAATCCTCTTATAGACTAGATATAGAAGTGAAAAGCAAGTGTTAGCCATCACATAGCCTCATCCAATAAGAAGTCACCTGGAGTCTTTTGTTGGCCACAGTTGGTGTTGGATCAGGAGCCAGTGGATTTAGACAGGATTTGGTAGGTAGGTAAGAAAGCATGTTGGGATAACTCAGTCACAGACACAACATTTCATTCTGTACTCTGTTTGTCCCAGATTGCCACCTATAGCTTCTTATTACTGCACCCAAGCATCGAGAGGATATTGTATCAAGTCCCAGACTACCAAACAGCACTCTGCTATGAGTATACTTTTCCGGTCAGCCACTGAGCAAGATTCGCACAATCTATTTTTACGTTCATATACACACAGAGGTGTGTCTGCAGAGGTTGCAGATTTGTGCTGAAGGTTGTTTTTTTTTTTTTAATTTTAGCATTTGTTTTCATTTGTTGAGCTTTTCTTTTTTAATGCACTTTTCATTTATCACATTTTCGTTGCACAGGCTATCACTAAGAACTTGTATTAACATGCTCAATACATTTATGCAGGTGATAGATCAAGAAGAGATTTGACTTTGAACATGTAAATATATCCATGAATTAGTTCACTGTTATTGGACAAGGTAAAGTTTTAGTAAAATATCAATAAATATTAGCTCTATATTTCTCATTACAAGACTCAGAGTGATAAAATTTCCCTTGGAATGGCAGGTTATGAAATTCAAGCAATAGTCATTCTAAGCATATATGCATTTGTGAGAAATTTTTGTTTTAATATTATAAGAAAATCCTTCACAGTCACTGTCTGCCCAAAGTTCATGTCTATTAGGGAATAACAACATGTTATTCATATCCCAGGGATCAGGAAAAAATATATGGTCCCATAGTCCATTCCTCCTTTCTGCTTCTCTAATGACTGCACTTTTCAAGTGAGTGAATCAGGGCCATATTGAGGTAAGTGAATGAATCACATAAAAAATGAGTCATAGCTTTTGGCATCATCTTGGACTTTTTCCTGTTATTTCTGAAGATCAAATCTAAATATTGTAAAGAGGACTATACCCCTTAGCCCTCTCACCATCTGTATTCCTGTGGACACTATCCAACACATCTTCTTTCATGGAAAAATAAACTTTCCACTTTGAAAGTTGGCTCATTTTGGGCTATAAAAAGTAAAAACTGAACATTTTCAAAAGGATTTATATCTCTCTGTTCTTCAGTTCGGAGAACTCCTTTATTTCAATTCATTCTAAAATAGAGGATTGTCATTTTTTAACTTTGTGTATTTTTTCTTTTTTTTCAATTTACTAGATATTTGGGGGAGGAGGGCAGTTATTAGTTATCCAGATTTCATCTGTCTGAGATTATCTCTGGATCCAGATTTATCTGTACTGCATGTCATGAATATTAGCAGCATGTCATATACTGCATGTCATAACATTAGTATATGTTAGCCAGGTTACTGATTTTTATATAAACCCAGAATACCTCCATTCTATTCAGAAATGAATATAAGAACTGATATTCAGTTTAGCTCTAGCTGAAATTAATGGGAAAATATCAGCAAGAGCCTGGGAATTACCTGCAATTAGTAGCAAGCAGTTCTCTTAAGTCTCTGATCTACACAGTGCTGAATTTGGTCACATCAAGTTATGCCTCATTATGGCCCTGATCCAAAGTCTATTGAAGTCAATAGAAATATTCCGTTTGGCTTCAGTGAGTATTTGATTGGACCCATGCGTAAAGCTGAAAATGCAAGAGACTACATTTCAATTATAGACAGAAATCCAGCATAAATAATTTTCTTCTTTATTCTGAGGAAATTAATAAACTGACTCTTCTGTCCAGCTGATTCTGTTGCATAAACTTCATTCCACAAATTTCCCCTGTAAAGGCATTACTCCAGCTGTCACAGCTACCAAAAACACATCGGTCTGTGGGTCCTAACCTTTCCTCTTAGCTATTTTGACAGGGCTTTCCTGCATCATTTTTTAACTCCTCATGCCTTAAGTTGAGTTAGTAGCTATTTTCCAGATCTTGATTCTCCAGGAACATCTTTTGTCAATACTTTAAATGACAAATGCATTTGAATCAACTATTCACAGATATTCTGGAGAAAAGAAAGTCCCATTCTTGCCCAGCCCTGGCAAAGTCCATTTTTTCTTTGGGGAAGGAAGAGCAACCTTGAAGTAAAACACACCCTCACTAGGTGTTGTATGCCCTCAGGGTTGGAAGGCTGAGATGCAGTTACATTCTGTCCTCGCTCTGTGGTAAATCCCGGGTATAGATTTCCTCTGGTCTCTACACCGTCTCCACCCTGTTTTATTCTAGAAGGGCAGTGAGGGATCAGTGAAACAAGAGGTGGATCAGACCCAGCATTACTAAAGGGAACAAAATCAATAGAAGCAGCAACAGCAATTTTAAGCAAGACTCAAGGAGGCAGAGTTGAGGTGGGATGTTGGTTTGTGCACATATATAGCAGTTTCACGGAGGTAAGACTGCTGTGTATGCAGCTGGAAAGTGTCTATAGGTATTCAGAGGCCTATAGAAGGGGATATCAGGTTGTTTGAGGGAATGGGCTCACAGAATGTGTCTGTGAGTCTTGGTAAAAATACTGGAAGCAAGGCATTTTTGCATATGGATAAAGTAGATTCACCAGGGTGCAATGAATCCCACATGATATGGGCAGACTCTGCGCAGGTCTGGGTAGCAGAGTCACTAAGATACAGCTCTTCCACATTGTTCCTGGGAATCCAGCCCTATGACATACTATGACATACTAAAAGCAGGAAAAAAATCCCCTGCAAGGTAACACGGGGGGTGTGCATCCAGCTCTGAAAACCATGCCCAACCTATTCTGGGTGTGGGCAAGGCCAAACTCTTCACTGGTATTGGACTCATGTATGTGCTGTGAGGCCTTCTAGGGACTAGCCAGGGAAATGCAAGTGATGCCACGAGCTAAATCTGTCTGGGATGTCTTTCCCCACTGAACTATGGAGAGCTTCTCTGTCTTTCTGAGCACTTGACAGGAACTGCAGGAAGCCACTTCAGGACAATCAGTCTTACACCTAAACAGACAGATTCACTGAGTATAACCATACCTCCGGTTCCTTTAGCTGGATGGTCCTAATGGACTAAGCATAGAAAATTATGCCACTCAGTGAATGGTTCTCTGCATAGGCAGGACATGGGACAAGTACAAGTTCTGAATAAAAACTGAATTGTTTGTGCAGCAAACACAAACTCTGAGATTTTGCCTAGGGGAGGTGCCAGATCAGAGAAGTGTGGCCTGTCATGAACATATCTGTACAGCACAATTATCAGGACAGGCAGGCGAAAGCCACTACTTAAACAAGTAGAGCTTTGCTCCATGGTAAGTCTTCGAGTAGGCTGTACTAGTAGAGCAAACAGCTTTCCTTGTTGGCAACAGGGACTGCACTGTACAGTTAGTACAGTGGGGAACCACAAGACTTGTCCCCAAAGACATCAAAAGAGCATGAAAAGGAAAACAGGCACTGTTACTAGTCCAAGAGGTAGACAATGTGAATGCTTTCCTTCTTTGAGATCTGAGGATTACGCGACATTCAAGCCATACTGCTTTGTCCTGGCTGATCAAAGGACTCTATGGTGTTGGTGACCATCAGTCATTAGAAGTATGGGAGTGCAAGTGTGATTGTGCAAATGCACAGTTATGTGCATTTCAGAATCAGTTCCCTGGAATATGTGAAATCAGTTTTCTGTGAACATTTGCAGCTAGTACAAATCAATCATGGGCTGTTTGCAGAAAATGAGCACAAAAGAGCACAATTGTGATGGAAAGGCATTCATTTTATACATGAATTAATATTTTTAGCAGGTTTTTGTAGGAGAGAGGAAGGCCAGTGTGCTTTTTGATTCTTGTTTTTATCCCCATACTATTCCTCCATAACAAGTACACACAAAAGAACAATTCAGTTTGTGCAGCCAACCTTCAGTCTGAGATTTTCCAACTCCCAGCTGCTTGACTTAACAAGCACAGCATTCACCTGCCATTAATTTTTTGTCACACACTATGTGTGCAGGCACTACATACCAACACTAAGAATACACACATATGTATTTATAGCTGTGTCACTAGAACATTAGGTTGCAAAATGAAGCACATAATAGGAAATGCCTTAATTCTGCACCCTGATGCATACAGTCTGACACAATCTTTAATTATATGAACACACAGTAGGATCCCTGCCTCACTCAATACATAAAATAGACACTGTTTCTGAATGAATGACTATCTGATATTTTATTTTCCTGTCACTGTGCAGTGGTTGCCTTCTCTTTAAGCATCATGTAAGCTCTTCTCCAAAGACAAGTGTTCCTTTCCCTGTGGGCTTCTCTACAGATATAGTCATCACTCACAGTAGATGCGAAAACTCAAGTAATGTTTCTCAAGAACACAGCAGGTTTTGAGGCAAGAGATAACTTAGGGGTTATCTAAGGATGAGAACTGAGGAACAAAGACATTAAAGATAAAAGAGTAAAGGAAGCACTGGAAGCACTCAAAGTAAAAGGTTTGACGCTGATGAGCAAGCACTTTGACGTGGCCCATCAACATGTCTACCTGTGTGAGGGGAAATGTACATTATCCAGCAGGCAAGCCCCAACACTCTCCAGAAAATGCATAAGGAGGAATTCAGGCAACAGGAGCTAGTCTTCAGCTGGGGACAGAGCACTTCTAGACTGCAAAATGCTTACCCATGTAGAAGGACCTTGTGCCCCTATGCCACAACTCACCATGATCAAGGCACGAATAAAAAAATCTCTCCCTTATCCTGCTCTATGCCTTTCCAGTCTCAGCCACTGAGGAATCTCCACTGCCTTTGAGCAATGTTCCCAGCTCACAAGCAAAGAGGAAGAATTAGAAAGGAGGAGTAAAACAGGGAGAAAAATGGAATTCCTTGTTCTAATGTCCAGAGAATCATAACTCTTCTGGTAGAATACCAGGAGCCCTCCTTAGAGGAACAGCTCAGTGACTTCAAGAAGGTTTTTTGCCTGAGTAAAATTAGCAATATTCAGCTTGCTGAAACTAGACCACGTTTCTAATGTGATATATAAGCAAGGGACAAGCAGCTCATATGAGACTGCTCCCCACACCTCGTCTTTACAGAGAGGAATAATGTATTCCTATTTTCCTCTGCAGGAATGGATAAGTATTTCATATATCCATTACTAACTTTGCTCTTAATACACTACCTTCTGAATTCATTGACATTCTGGACATCCTAAGATTCTGGGTGCAGTTCTTATGTTTACTATGTCACCTGGTTGCATGTGATCTTTCAAGTCACTTAAGTAATGTTTTCAGTATTTTCATTCTAACTGATTTCTTTGGCCTTACTAATTGATCCAGGCAGATTTTCCATTTCAATCAGTTTCATGACAATTTTTCTTCACTTTCAAAGGGGCAAAATAGGACTGCTTCTGTAAGCAGTGGCATTCATATCATATCTTTGTGTATCAGAACTATTCATATGAATTACACTTGTTCATGTTTGTGAAAATTCCACAGTAAATGTCACTGAAAAGCACAGGCTAATCCCGAATAACCACAAGTCCTTAACCATTGCCCAGCAGAGAATGCACCAATCTATGTAAAAGCAAATAACTGGCAAACTCCATTTGTAATTAAACTTATGAATGCCTAGGCAAGACAACTCTGCTTTCCCAGCTCTCAACTTTCACAGCTCCTGATATCACATTTCTCAGCATCTGTTTAGCATCTCAGAGCATCAAGAACACCCTGATTACCAAATTAATGGGGGGCATATCTCCAATCTACATTCTCTGGATACTTAGCTACTCTAGTTAAAGCTGCTTGTTTAGATACAGGAAGATACTTGCTTTCCACCAACTGCTGAATAGCCCATATTTGTCAATCAGGATGCTTCAGAAACTTTGTGTATTAATTCTTCTGTTCTTCTTATTAAACCAAAAAAAGTTTATCTATCTACATTCATTGCTGGACTATGTCCTTTGAACTAAAACTCCACATAACTCACAAACTTTAGAATACATATAGCAAAGAAATGATCCTTTTCCATCGTGGTTCTCTTTGTAATTGCTTTTCTGGGACATGAAAGTTAAACAGGGACAGCTCTAACACCACACAACTTCTATGTGACCAATACTGAAAGAGCTTACTGTAGGAGCTGGTACTGTGCCTGTCCTCTCCAATATCACTGGTATTAGGGATGGGATAATCACCATCTAGTGGTATGTGAAGGCCATTTCACCTTTCAGAGATGCTACTTGTTTGACTTTCCTAATGAGGTTTGAAAAAAATTCACATTGATCTCAGCATTGTCCCCTTCTTTTTCCAATTTGAGCTCAGATTTGTAGAGTTTCTCACAAATGCAAACCAGGAAAATCACAAAAACAGCACAAACTTTTACTCCAATATTTGATGAATAACCAGGTGAAAGACAAATTACTCTATGACTCTAGGAATTAAATAACAGAAGAGGGACATGGGCTTAAAGGTATGTGGGATTTCTACTCTACTGTATGATTTTCAGCATAAGCATTAATCTTTCAAAAAAGTTCTGCCAATACATATTCCTGCCTTCTGAAGTCACGAAAATAGTAGGCTGCTATGTTCCTGATATCTTCCAGTGATCCTCAAATACACAGATTCCTCCAAGGAAAATCAGTGTTTCTAGTTTTGGAAGCCCATACACCATGCTAAGAATCAGGTCTAATATTAGGAACACTGAAGATTAACAATATAACCAAATATATTGTTAAATATAGAAAATGCAGCAAGTTAGACCTATATTGAAACTGTTAGCATTATTTTATTTTCTACCTCCCATGGCTAAACCTAAAGGCTGAGGCTTTAGAACAACAAGAACTTAGAGAACAGAGACAAAACTAACCAATTTTTGCATGTGTTTCTGTAGTATGTCTGTGAAATAGGAATGGAACTTTCCAGAAAATTAGTGCCAGATCCTTCTGAAATACACTGCTAATTTGTAGGTGCAATTAATTTACCTTCACATACTAATTGGGTGTTTCTCTCAGCAAATGGCCAATTACATGCCTAATAAGCCATTTCTGGATACAAAAATCTAATTTGTGTGCACAATCATACTAACTATGAACCAAAATTAGGTGTAGAGTTTTGCAAATCTGCTTCTCACTAGCTGCATAGCCTACCTTTGATTTAACAAAAGCATCAGAAGCTGTGGTACTCTTTAAGCACTCATTTGATATAACTGGCCTAGATCAGGTGTAATTTCATACCCAAACACTTGCTAATGTTTACACAGCAGCTGATTTCCTTCATTTTTTAAAATTCATTCTTTCAGGACTTCCATGCACTTAGTTGAAGAGCTTTATACAATGCCTGCTTTGCCATGTTTTCGTACAGAGATTCTGAGCACTAAGAGTTTGGTGGTTTCCAGCAAGGAGACCTCTGCCACCAGAAAGCACATCTGAGAAATTTTGAATGTTTTCAGTAGTACCTGCTCTGGTTTGATGGGTTCAGTTGTTGTGAAAATGTCAGAATAATGTTGCCTCTCGAAGACTCGGTCCAACACTTCTAATTGCTGCTGAGTGAAAAGGTCTCCTCGCATCTGTTTCCGAAGAAAATCTCTACCCGGGAGAGAATGCCCATTTGGTACTGGAGACTCCTGAATACCTTTCAAAGAGGACAAAGAGCACAGAATAAATAAGCATTACAATGACAAAACCGAAAAAGTGGTGTTTCACGTTATCCTTTGAATAGATGTGGGTATCAGTATGCTGAAAAGATGAAAAGACTCTTTGAGAGGCAGTTAAGAGCAAGATACATATTTCCAGAAGATGTGCTGATCCATTATACTTTCTTACATTATAGCCAATCCTTACGGCAATTTTCCATCAATGATTTCACCTATAATTTTAAGGCAGGACAAAGGGTAATGGTCACATGTAGGCTCACAGCACTTTTATGACAACACTTCTGAACCAGTAATGGTCTAGATCCTGGAAGACACTGGAAGATAAGTACACCACCTGATGCTAGAGTAACAGCTGATCTGAATCAGCTACAGCAGACCTGCTTTTCCTAGTCACTGTCCATATGCTTCATCCCCATCCTCCCAGCACAGTGTAGGTATTACTGCTGTCCAGAAGCACTCAACTCCTATGCTATGTTAAGCTCTGCACTATAATGTGCTTATGTCAGGAAACAGGGACTCCTAATTCAGGACCACCTGTAGCTGCAGCACTGTCCAGACAATTCCCGAAACATGGGGGCTGTCTAATCGCAGTTGCACCAAGATGGGCTGACCCTGGGACTCAGACTCATCAACACACTGGCCTGACAAGGCCTGGCCTGATGCATCCTCCTGGCTCACAATACCACCTCATTATAATTTCACTTCACACTTCTTCATTTTATAGGCATGATGAAAGGCTGCATTTTCTAGCTCTCTCCTTTTGGCAGAGATTTAGCAAAACTCATTAGTGTCACTGCCCACTTCCTCAGAAAATGTACCCCCAGTACCAGTTTGAAAAATGTTTAGATTGGCACTTAAAAAAACCTTGCAACATGGGGGCTTATTTCAATTTGGTTTTTTGCAGATTCACAATTGTTTTCTACCTATTCCTTCAACTGTCAATGCTAGAAACATATCTTTTCTGTGATGAAGGCTGAGGTCTGCAATATTCCCAGGACTCCAGGAGGTGGAACTCTAAGAACAACAGTAAATATTCGGAGATTTTTTTCCAGATGCCAACATTGCATTAGATAGGGGGATGAAATGTTTCAAAAATAAAATCTCAATGCCAGTACAGTTTTGAGGCGCATAAATTAAATGTATACTTAACAATAAGATTATCATTAATGTTCCTGTGGCTTTTTGTCTAAGTACTTTACAGATGAATAACAGCACTCAGTTCTTTTACAGTGGATTCTGCATCAAATTTTTTGGTGAAAAGTAACAAAGGAGATCTGTGCAAAAATGCCCTCTTGCTGCAGATACCAGTCCTGTCCCCAAAAATGCGCTGGCCATCAGTAACATGAGTGATGCCCAGTAGGCAAGATTTTTTACAAATGGCTACCGATTTGGGTAGTCATTATTCAAAACAGCTGCATTTTCCAGAAATTGCTGTGTAACAATAATGAGAAAACAAGGCTCCTTTAAGATCCTCTCAAACTGAGGAGCCAACAAATAGAAATACTTTTTAAAAGCTAGGTCAATCTCTGCAACAAACTGCTGACACTGAACAGGTAATTAGTGCAGGAAACATCATTCTAAATTTTAGCTCAATAATTTAGGTCACATCAGCTTTATATTTACCTGTTTGGACAAATTCATGTAATTAAAACCAAGAACAGACAATGTAAGCTTTTGTAGAGTGCTAGGTTCAATTTATTCCATGGTGGAAAAAAAATCTGAACTTGTCCTCTGAATAGAAAGTCTAAGCATGTGTGCAGAGGTGTGAAATGATACAAAGGGATATAAGAAAGCAGTGTATCTTTAAATCTTTTTTTACTATTCCAAATCAAATATTATCTAGTAGACCTAGTGCTGGGTTTAGTCAAGCATGGCTTATAAAATTAAAATTCTGGTTCCTAGCTGCATGGTAGCAAAAGGCCAGGGAGACACGATCTCTGGAGCATAGAAATGCTGGCTTTAAATCTCAGGTTAAACTAATGTTATTCACTATTTGGCATCAAAGTTAAAGCTTTACACAATTTTGTTCTAAAGGGAGTGATGAAAGGGAGTAAAATGATGCAAGATACAGTACAACCTGGAAAATGTTCTCCGTGACTCCAATATTGTTTATGCATTGTTTATACAGCCAAAGACCAGGTGCAATGAAATCTGATCGTATTTAAATATGGTGCAGCAGATTCATGTTTTACCCGCAACACTTGTGTTATGGAATGTTTGCACTGAGCACAGCTCTGGAATTTTTTCTTGCAAATACATTTGGAGAAGATTGAGCCAAACAAATATTGACTCTAATGTTAGCAGCTTCATTAAGTGACAGACACCACTGTGTCAGGCTCAGGACACCTTCATACTAGGTGCTGTGCTCTGTCATCTCTGCTTAAGAAGCAGGCAGTTTAAGAGACTTAGGAAAGGCATGGGACAGGGATACTATCAAATGACAGCATTTCTGACTCAGTCAAATCCACTCCTGACTGTCCTTCCTTCTAATGAACTCCAGGCAGGTGACCCCCTGCAGGACCTGCCACTGGAGTGTCTTAAGAAATAATAGGAAAAGAAGAGGATCTCCATGTAGGCTCTTCTGCAAGAGAAATCCATACATAAAGGCAGTATCAGAGAAATTCAGAAGCAAGCCAGAGGATAATCCGGGATGGCTGCCTTGCTGGAACCAAGCACAGGCACCACTGGGCAGTATAGTAAGGGATGGAATCAAATGAAGATAGTGGGGGAGTTTTGGAGGATTTTGAAATTCAAGACCAGGATTTGATATGCCTGCGGAAAGTGGAGCCTGCATAGCAAATCGGAGAGGGCTGTTTCCCAACACTATGAGACTATTTTCACATCTGTATTTGTAAGATCTCCACATCTCTGTGACAGGATCAGTCTTTCGAAGGTGATTCCTGACACAGCTTGATTTTTCTGAAATGAAGGAGTAATGCATATATGGTTTGCTGTCAGGGATGTACCTGGGCAGAAATGATGAAGTTCTGAAACTATTAGGATGACCTGTCACTGTCCAGGACATCCTAGTTTGAGAACTGCACCTCACTTGCCCTTTTTCTCTCCCTCTTCTTCTCTCTCTCTGTATCCTATGAACAAAGGGATGCTCAGTTCTTTTTCACTTTCTCTTCCAAACTCACTAACTCCAACAACTAAGTGCCAGATTTCACTACACAAGTAAAGGGCTTTCTGTATGCTGCACATGACATCTAAAAGTTCATAAAGGTCTTTGAGATGCATTTGGCTGCTAGATATTATATAAATGTGAGATAATTACCATTAGCATTATGCATTGTTTGAATACACTAGAACATCTTCGATAATTAAAACACCGTTGGCAGGTTTGAAACAGTATGGGTTATAAATAGGCTCCAGGGAGTGGTAAAAACATTTTTCATAAAATCAATGCATCCACCTAGGAGGGTTATGTTTTGTTGACAGTAGCACTACGAATGTGCATACCTACTCTGCAAAACAATTAGTTTCCAGTCCAATGGCATCTTTCCAGAAATGCTAATGAAGAATGCAGATAAAATATTCTCCTTAATGCAAAAGAGGACATTCTTCTCAAATAAATGTTTCGTCCTTTATCTCTAGCAGATTATATAGACAGGACAAGAACGTGCCCTTAGATCACAGCTTTCTCAGATATAATGTACTTCCCTCCTAACATGATGCCCGAAGCACTGTGCCTCACAGGGATCTCTCTGCAGCCCATGCATTCAGATTTGCCCTTACTCCAAGGAGGGAGTATGTTCCTCCTGACCTATACCAGCACCAAGTCCCAACATGTTCTGGATCTGCTCCATTGGGCAGTGCTGCTGCTTCACTAGCCTTTCCATTGATCTGACATGAGCCATTCCCACATAACCTGCCTCCAGGTCCAGATACTGCTTAGGATTCTTTCATGTGAGCACAAAGCTCAGGTCATAATCCAGCCTGTGATTCATAGTTCAGGAACTCATGGTGTTTGGGTACATCTTTATATAGGGAATATTCCCATGAACATCCTCTCCTGTTCCGTATTTACTACTGGGCATTTGCAAGAAAAAAAAACAAGTCTCTTCTCACTATGAATTGTGAGCAACATGAACAATCTCTTTCATGTTGATGTTTTACCTAGAAAAATGACTTATGATTTAACAATAGAAATGGGGCACCATTCTAAAGAAAGTGGCATGACTTCAGATAGCTGAAGGCTAATATAATGCTAATATTACATACTAGCAAAGGATTCCCCACAGTTAGTAAAAGTCTGAATAGTCTAGAAAGAGGGAAGCAAAAAACAGATCCACTTCTGAGAAGAGATAACTTGTACAGATCTTGCTGACAAAAGGCTGGCTGAACTGTGTGGATATCATTCAGAAATACCAGGTCTTAGTTATTCAAGAGGAAGTTATTTTGTGGAGACAGGAACAAATGGCAAGTTTCATTTAAGGAATTTGATAAATCGTGATCTTTTTTTTGGTAATACACTTTTATAGTTAAATACATGCCTTTGGCATGTTTTCTGAAACAATAGGAAACATGGAATTGCTAAATATGTCTAAAACAGATTTTTAACAATACTCACCATTTAACTCCCTTGTTTTAAAATAGTGTTTTATTTACTCACTTCTAAAACTATGGATCTAATTAAGGAGAACAAATAACCCTCATAAAACCCTCATAGTTCTCATAAAAAACCAGAGCATTTTTAAAAATCCTAAAGCTTAGTGTTAAAAAAGACAAATTATAAAAATATCAGTAAAAACACTGAAGTAAAAGAAAAAGATCAACTTCAGCTTGTTTTTTTTTTTTTTTTAATTATTCAGAGAGGGAAAATAGCACATTTAATTATTTCATTATGAAGTAGCACTATGGAATAGTATGGGACAGAATAAGTGTAGCCCTAAGGATCTAAGCCAGGTGATAGCAACTGATAAATTGGTGCCATGCTTAAATTCAACTGGAATAATACTTCCAGTGTTATTAATAATAATGATGTACCATAAAGGACACATCTCTCTGGAATATTTGTCTAAAGTGATTCTATTCTGCAGAAAAGGCAATCTCCTGGTTTTAGGTTTTTATGTTTTGGGGTTTTTTTTAACAACATGGTTTTACAGGGTTAATCAAGGAAATAAATAACCAATAGCATGAACAGCCCATATTCATAAAGGACATGGTTTCTGTCTCTAATTTGTACTGTCCAACTTCATTACCTGGCATCATACCTAATTACTCCACCTTACAGGGAGATGCTGGCTAATTAGGAAGGATGTTATTCACTACGTTTAAAACATTATGAAGCAAATGAAATATTACCAGGAGGCAAAAAGGTGATTTGTTTCCTTGTATCATGCCTGTAAATTAGTCCAGAGAAGATAAAGACTTTGTTTAATTACCATTTGGAAGGCTTTGTTTAAAATGTAAACTGCATTTTCATACCACTTTCTAAGGACTGTGTGCATCTGGCAACAAGCAGCTTCTTGCTCTTCCTAGTAAACCATTGGCTTCAGAATCACATACAGTAGGAGAGATCTCTACATTTACACTATTTGAGTTTTCTGAACACTCTTTTTTTTTTTTTAAAGGACAGTGTCACTAAAAAGAAGCTTTATATTTTGAAGTGTATATAGCTGATCATCGCACAAATATTTTCGAGAGAAATCACTACATTTCACAAAGATGGGTATGGGTTTTGCCACAGATCAAAGTGAGAAAGAGGAAAAAAAAGATAAATCAACAGAGATCCAAAAATACTTTTCATTTGGAAAAGATATCAGGCCATTTTGATGGCACTGATAGAGTCTCTGCTCTGTCTCCATTACCCACTGAAGGCAGCTGGAGTCAGGAGCTGACTACACTAGATTATATTCCCTATAAGATGGTCACCGATATATATATATATATGATCTTCAACCTCTATTGATTGACCAATTTCACAAGCAAAGACTGGTGAAATGAAGCTGAAATGAACATCATGCTTTAACTCATTGAACCCATCAGGCCTGAGTTAATCTCACTGCCCACTGTCTCTGATAGAATTCAATTGATCAATCATGTTTTGGTGATAGTACCATTTCAGCGGCTTATTGCTTCTTCATTTCAAAGCTTGACCTGTTAGATATACTTGGACCAGTTCTGCTCTTCTTGGAGACACAGAGATCAGCATCTGTCTACTGCAATGTATTGTCTTGTGTCCAAGCTTGTAAAAACTCAGGGAATTTTTGCTAAACACTCCCATCTTAGCATTGCATTTATACAGATATTTTACTGATCTTACGGTCAGAATGACTGTAAAAAAATAGAGAGACCTGGCAGTTACAATTCTCTGCCATCTGGTCAGCTCCGCTCTGGCTTCTGTGCCCACTGTGTCCAGCATCCTGGGCCTTATTTGGTCACATAGGTATGAAAAGACTGAATTATGACATTTTCACACTCCTACCTTCAGGCACAGTATAAGCTGCAGGCTGAACTAGGCCCTTAGATACATTCATACATTTTTCTGGGGACAAGCCCCAGGCTGAATACTGCCCAGCACATTTGGAAATCCAGCAGAGCTAGGGCTGGGAGTGGGTGAGCTAGGAAGGTCACAGCTCACAGTACCTGCACTTTAGTGGGAGATTGCTGGTGTTATTTAGCTATTTCCCACATTTTGTATTATTTTAGATGCACGGTCACCCTGAGGTCACCCCCACTGTCACAAACACCCTCCAGTCTGGCCTCAGTCCTGTCCTTTGCTCTTGCAACTGTGATGAGGAACAGTTGGAGCCAAGGGCACACTCATGCCTAGAGGTCAGTAAGTCTTAAATAGATGTATGAACTCTTATATTCCACCTTCCAGAATGGACACAGCTGGCACAGTGAGTGCAAAGTGGCCTGTTTCACTTCATGTTACAGTAAGTTACTGCAAACAAATTAATTCCTCGTGTGCACTCAGGAGCATGTCTCCACTTTGGTTCCATCAGTGCTCACCCCCCCCAGCCACAAGCACTGGTGTGCAGCCAGGAATAATCTCCATCTCTTGTCAGGGTTTGTTCAGTCAGTTCAAGGTGCTGTGAATCAAGCTGTATCATCTGGGCTCTCAGCTACAAATCCTCACATAGTGCTGCACTCTGCCCAGCTGTACCAGTTTGTTGCTGTCAGTTGCAGGGTCTCTGCACTGCACACTACTGCTCAACATGGACATGCCCTACAGTGACTGCAGAGCAGACCACATCTTGCAAGCTCCAGCATACCATACACAAGTTTACCAGCATGGACAATGCCCAAAAACATGGGATTAGCTAGGGACTGTTTGGGAATGACTGAGTATGCTGTCATTGCTACTGTAGTTTCTTCCCTGGGATGGGGCGGAGCATTTTCAAAACAGCATGGCAGTCCTTTCTCAACAGTAGCGTTGCCTTGCACAGCAAGCCTCTGGCCCATCAACCTTATGACCTATATGTAAGCTCTGTTGTATGGTGCTTGTATTCCCAGTACTGCATTTTGCAATGGTTCCAGGAGATGGAAGAAATGAAAAAAAGGAGGATTGGAGCTGTGTCATATGCCTGTCAGTGTCGCTCTTACTAAAATGCTCTGCAGCAAAGCGATTAGTACTTTTATTATCAAATGGCCACCTCTGGTCTTTCCTGAGAAATAATGGTGCTCCTCTCCACTATGAGAGCATTTGTCACAGCTCTCTAGGACAGCTGGAGGTGCTGTTCTGCAGCACTGTTATGCACGCAGGGGAGAACCCCTTAGCTGCAAAACTGTGAACCACTAAGCTGATTAAGGGCATCAGCAAAAGAGGGGGTTTTATGTATCTAACAGTCCAGGAGATTACAGGCCATCTCCTCCCTTGTTGTGATTTTAATGCTGCAGCAGCCATACAGAAGTTTTGTTACATACCTATTAGCTCATGTTGACGAAGTCCTGCAGCTGACTCCCCACCCAGTGCTTGCATTCAGAATGGTCAGGTGAGGAGCTGTGGGACCCTCACATCCTTATAGGGCTAACTCCTGTTATCCTAACAGCCTCTCTATCTGAACAAACGCTTGTGTAAATAGCGCCACTGAGTGGAGCAGCATTGTTTGTGCACCTGTAAGGGCTCTGTGAGCAGGCCTGAGCATGCTCAAACCCCGAGTTTTGCACAAGCAACATACACTTGCTGTTGTCTCTGCCTTGAACACTCCTTGCCTGGCTAAGCTGATAGTCCCCACCTCTCTGGAAGTTTCCACTTAGGTCAGAAGAAGAATTGCAGTGCTATACCTGTGCGGATGAATAGACCATCAAGGACCCATGCAGGCTAGAACAGACGTGGACTTGGTTTGCTCTTCAATGGGGCTGTGGCTAGAACTGAGCTAGGCAGAGGGGAGCCAGGCTCCCTGTGGGATCTCTGGACCTTCATTTACACTTCTTTGGGGGCAGAGGCAAAGCTCTTTGTCTAAAAGTGCCTACTCCTTTAGCCATCAGGATTCTTCATATGCTGGAGACCACCTTTTCTGAACACTATGGGTTGTTGATCAAATTATCACAGGTCTGCATTCCTTTAACCTCTACAGAGCGCTCTACTTGGTGGGCACAAGAGAAGCCACCATATGCTACCACCATGGCTACTGAGTCAGTCAATCCTGAAAGCAGACGGGAAGAGGGAAGTGCTCATGGGATTTTTGAGCGATGGGGGTTGGAAGGACTGTTAGAGTTGGTGTGTTTTTCGTGATTGCTCTTGTGATACAGTTTTATTTCTAAAAAGCAGCCAAAACAATGTCAATGATACCTTTCTTCCTCACCCTCTGGGAGAGAATTCAGAACTAGAGAGAAAAAGATTGAAAACAAAGAGGCTGAGTAAAAAGGGGTGGACTCATTGACGCTCCCACCCTCCTCCTTCGCAAAGCACAGCACAGTATGATTTCACTCAGCAACACACAAGTCCTGGGTGATTGCAGCGAGTGAACAAGCCCACTGGGCAGTATGCCCAAGACAGCAAGACCTCTAAGCCAAGCTGCAACATCATGTTATGAATGGGGTTAATATTTTTTTGATTTCTTTAGTATTTAAGGGAAGATATAAATCTAGTAACTCTTCAAATAAAATAACAGTCATGACTAGTTTATTAATAAATGATTATGAGAAATTGATTTTTTTCCTAGTTCATTTTTATAAGATGTGTTTGGCAGCAAACTACAGAGACGTGCACATTATTTCATGTACTCTCAGTTGAAAGTGATTTTTAAATGGCTGTTATAAGGTCATCTAAGGTATTTTAACATTGCTTATACCTACTTCGATATCATGTTATAACACATTTTTCCATCCTTTTTTATAAAAAAGACATTTCTATGTATGTTTGGGTAATATAGAAAAGAGCACGTCTAAGATGAAATTGTGATCTTCTTACCTTTGGACGTGCCAGACTGGCCTCCTATTACGACTGATGGAAAGATGATTTGTAACTTTGAAAAATACTGCTGTGCTGAGGGCTTATGTCAGTAGGAAGTCTAGAGAGAAGTACTGTGTAAGATGGACAGTTGTTACTGTCCAGGTGTGCACATACCACTGAATGACAAGAGCAATAAAATGAGAAGGGCAAAGCTTCCTTCTTTTTCTCCAAACATTTGGTAGCCTGGAAAGTGTGACACACACTGCAGAGCTAGATGGAGGTCAAGTGCCCAAGAAACCCTTCACACCAGGCTGTCAGTATAAAGGTCCCTGGCAAATATATGAATAAGGTTCTGTCAGAACAGCACTAAAGGAGGAAGCAGAAGGGAGAAAAGACCTAAATTTGACAGCCAAAGAAAAACAGTACAAAATATAAAAGCAATCCAAAAGGATCTCTGTAAACAGGAGTAGCCATTCAATAAAACAATATAGTTTAAAAGAGGTCATTTATTATCCTGGTAAAGCTAAACAGACTGGACATCAGAGTGGAAACAGACCTCATGGAGCTCAAGGAAAGTTTCAACACCACAGATGACTGACATTTCACACCCCTATAAAAGTTAGATGCTGGGTGACACAAAGAAGTTTTGCAGGTTTTGTTATAGCAGACAGAGATTGCCAGCTTTCTGCTCTCCCCAGAAACTGACATTCGATGAGAAAAATATAAGCTGTCCAATTGACATTGGTCAAAACTAATCTTTCCATGAAAGTTTAAAAGCAAAGCAAAGCTTACAAGCAAAGCAAAATTTTCACATATCACCTTGAATGTTTGGCAAAACACCTTTTGAGAAACTTACCTGGAGAAAACAATAGCAAAGAGCTCACATCCCACCCACTTGATGTGTTGAACTTAAAAGCACCAAGAGCAGTAACATACCCCACCAGGCTGGCTGCTGACAAAGTCAGGATAACTGAAGAGGAAAACTTTCCTCTACCATGGTGTCAAAAACTTTGACAAAGGTTCTAAAAATTGCTATGGACTTCTAAGTAGAAACGTTACTCCTTTTAAAAAGCAAATTCCTGGCAAAACATCAAAACAATATCACCAGCCTCTAGAAAGGGCTGGATTTACTATATGCATGGAGAGAAATGGAGACACTAAGGAGGATGCAGCTTGTGCAGCTGTAAGCTGCCAGACAGATGCTGTGGATCATCCACAAGTGGAAGGCATCAACCCACACTCTCCATCCTGTTACCCACAAACAGCACACAAAAAAGCTGTTAATACCTGCAGACATTTCATGGGCTTAATTTAAATAAAGCTTCATTTAATCACAAATTGTGATCTCAAGCCTGAAAATGCGCATGCTTACAACTAAGCAAAGAAATGTCTCCATTGAATTCAGCAGAACAGCTTACATGACTAGCAAAAAAATACAGGAATAATTCCTATTCAGCATTACAAAAAATAACATAATATGTAAACATAGATATTTACAAGTTACAGGAAGTGCAATTTTAAAGGTATTTTTCATATATTTTAATCATATGCATTAGCTGGGCAAAACTAATTTTTAAAAATCTTCTACTGCTGTGTAATATGTGTTTTCACCTCTCAGAAATCTCTTTACTTCTCATATCCAGAAATTGCATCTGTGTATTCATTTTCCTTTAGCTACCTTTTCTGTCTGCCTGAATGCAGCTGTGTTGTCTCGTGCTTGCCACAGTCTGCAAGCTTTCTAGGGCCTGTATCTGCCTTTCTATTCAGTACTTGAACAGCACCTGACACCAAGAGGCTGACGTTCAGGAGTCAAGTGCCACCAAATACACTACCATTATTGCTAGCTGGGCATCATCTGCCTATTCAAACTAGCAAAAAGAGAGGGGCATGGAGTTTCCCTATGCTCTGTCCTCGTGTGTGTGTGTGTGTGTGTGTGCACAGAAGCTCCATCAAATTCCAAGGCACCAGTCAGAAGCAAGCATCTGAAGGACAGATGCTGGGGTGATTTCTTGATCTCACTTAAGTCAGCCACTGGCATTAACTCAAAATGTGAGCTCAAAGTATGGGTAGTGAAATAATGCAGAATCTGAGCCTACAACTGGGTCCCAAGGGCTATCCACAGCCAAGGGACTAATGGTACAATTTTCTGTCTGTGGTATGGTCTGTCAGGTTCCTACTCATGCCACAACCAGATATCTCTTAGGCAAAGCAACAGTGCCCCGGAAAACAACACTGCAATGGAGTATCCAGACCTCCTGGATGCAACCCAGCATACACAGGGAAGCCTCTGTCTTCCCTCAACCCTAACACACTCCTCCAGAAGTAAGGACACGGCTCCTCCAGTATCCCTAGCTCTCACAGCCATGGTTTGGCCATCTGCCTACACATCCCAGTCCACTGCACAGGAGATCCTTTTCATAAATGTGGTTCATAGAGCAAAATCCTGTGCACTAAAATCCACGGGTTTTGGTTCTGGCGTGAAGGGACAAGCATACATATGTGCTCTGTATACTTCAGATACTGGGCTCTACATGGCCACTTTCAGACTTCATCAATCTTCAGCATCCTCCTTTGCTTATACAACTCCATATCAGTCAAATACATGCAGGTCTTAAACGTTAAATTCAGCTGTTACAATTTCTAATCCCTACTTCATTTCATACTGAAAAGCAGGAGGGGTAAGTATATGGGGCAGTCCATAGACTTGGGCAGGTGGAAAGAGATGAATCTAAAGTTGACATTGGTACAATGTGGTCATTTGCAAGTAACCGTAGCATTAGTCCTTGTTAAAGACCCCATTTGTTAGAGGGACCTGCTCTTGCACTGTTCAGCTCTTGTGGTGAACAGTGTGAGGATGCAATGCAGACGGGCCATGTCCTGTGGAACGACACGGACGGTAGCAGAGCGGTGGGGAAAGAGCTGTTTCTGACACATGCGAGGGTACAAACAAATATCATGTCAGTTTAACTGCAATGACAGTTAAACATCATGTTACTTTTTATTACCACTATTTTGGCATCTTGACTGCATTCACAATTCTGCACTCTTGACTTTTTTAAAAACTGCAGAACAAAATAAGATCAAAAGCATTCAATGATCTAAGAAAAATGACATCTTTTTAATATATATTTGTATTTCATGGTTCTGCCTCTCTTATAAACCTTAAATGTTCTGATGCACTGAATAGAAAACAAAACTAAATGAGCCAAGATTTTATTTTTAAGGGAAAATGGTCTAGCTCTTTACTAATTACTCTAATTAATTAGTGTCACCTGAACATTAATTATTTATCCTGTAGTAAACTTAGCAATCTACAGCACAATTCCCTTGACACTGTGCTTATCACAAGAATACCATAATAAGGCAAGTATGGAAAAATTTCACTTTATGTATTTCCATTATTTCAAAACCTGCTTTCATTAAGAGTGAAAAAGTTTGTGTTGAGTCGGACACTTCTTGGGCTGTGTTGCTGGAATTCTGCCAATTATCTGGGAAGCAATTCAGTTCTTATAACTTGATTAAGGAGTTTGGCTGAAATAAACACACTGGGAGCAGTTCCACCACATCCTAAATTGAGATTGCCATTTTGTTCCTGTCTGTGCTGGAGTTTTCCTAGACTCCCTTATTTCCCTTCTATTTAATTGGATAACTCAGCCAGGAAAAAAAAAAATACAGATAGAACTTGGCAAATAAATTTTAAAGACTGCTGTATCTGAATGTTCCCTCTTTCTTCACGACAGCCAGCTGTCTGCAAACAAATCATTTCTATGAATACGTAATGGTGGTTTGAGAACAAATGTCCAGTGTTACATATATAGATCTCTTCAGGTTTCATTCTGTGCCACAGAAGTCAATGGCAATGAATAAGATTCTGACTGTGCTGTAAATTAGTAGCAGCTGGGTAATTTTTTAAGATGTTTTTTCTATTGAAAAACGTTGATTCATTGAAACTGACTTGCTCACAAGCCAGGATGATTTCTGAAGAACTGACTCAAAAACTCCAGAGGGGAAAGTTCTGAATGTGTTGAAATATTCCATCTTGATATTTTCAATTAAAAATTATTTTAGCTTTCCTGTTCAAACTGATTTTAGTGTTTAAGTATATAAATATATATATATATTCATATCTATCTATATATAAACATACACAAATATTTAAAAAAACGAACCTTCACTTCTCCAGATTGATCAAGCCCAGCTCTCTCAGCCCTTCCTCATATGCCATGAGTTCCACTTCCCTGATCATCCTGGTGGCCTGTACTGGACTCATCCCTGGAAGTCAATCTCTTTCTTGTAGGGTACTGTATTACTGTACTGTAGGATACTGTATTACTGTGCATACTTGTGCAGAGCATTATATATAGCACAGAATACTTTCTGAAGTATTCTTCTGATTGTTAGTGCAAAAGTATGTAACACAAAAGATTGGCTAAGCCACTATTTACAGCAATGGCAACAGAACACATTTAAAGCATATCATTGTCTTGAGTGTAAGGTTTTAGCAAACTTTGTGATTATTTTCTATGACTTGTGCAAGGCTTCATTATTCTTTGCTGTATGAGAGAGGCATTTTGTAACTCTGGTCTAAAATTTTCTACAGAACAAAATTTTTTAAAAATTGGGCTTTTTTCCTCAGGGATCTCTCTCTTTTCTGGCAAAAATAAAAATATTAGGGATAGTTATCACTTTTTGAAGAAAAAAATGATTTTGTTCATCAGAAATTGAACATTTTTTCCAATTTTGTGCTTTCTGATGAACAATTAATAGTTAATTACAAGATAATCACTTTTTCAGAAAATATAAAGTTACAAAACCTTTTGGAGGGCTTGATTATAATTTTTCATTGTTTTATTTCCCCAACTTTCTTCTTGACTTTATTCTTATCAGGGGAAAAGGAGGCACATTGAATATACATGCTGCCTAATAATTTTTTGCTTACATACATATGTGCACATATATGTACACATACATAGACATTTATATACAGTTATGGATTCTTAGCTAAGAAATAATCTATAAAGCTAAGACCACCCTTCCATTTCTTGGGTAAAGTTAGCCCCAATAAAAAAGAATTATGCCCCAATGCACAAAAATTACTGGTTTGTACCAGTCTGCTTCTTAGTGAGATCTTTGAAAGAGCAAAGACCAGGAAAGAAAGGAAGAAAACTTATGTTTTATGAAGTTAACTTCTTACCATTACATAATAAACACAAATGCATTAACTGTGGGGTGACAGGAAATGAGGGAGGAAAGGGTTACATTACCCTTACTGCCACGGGATAGGAAAAGATGGAAGCTTGCTACATAAAATACAAGCATGTATGTTTTCTGAAGGTCTTGTGGCAATCCTGACCACATATACAGAAAAACTAATGAACTGGAGTCTGCTCTCCCATGATCACTAGATACCCAAGCGTGGTTAAAAAGCATCGTAATAATGAAACTTGTGAGCATGTGTCCTGGAAGGCCATGCCTCACACTAGCCCTCATCCTTTACTCTAGTTTCATCAGTGCAAGCCTGAATCACTCAAGCTTTATTGACACTTCATCTGCCAGGCGCTCCCCGTGCATGTGGATCATCTGGTAAACTGCCCAGTTCCTGGCTGCTGGACTCCACACTAAAACACCTCCCTTGTGCCTCTAGGAAAGCTGGCATCAGTTGTTACCATAACAAACTCAATTGTTCTCAGCGGTGCTCCAGCAAATAAAGTCATTAATTATGGTCTCTCTCTCAGCCGCTGTTGGCTGGAGCGGCAATCAATGTGAAACCCCTCATTGCCTTCTCTCAGGGAGTGGAGACAGATGCCATAAAAATAAACTGCAGCCTGAGCAGAACCCTGCCAGTAAGACAGCAGCAGGCTGTACCCAGTAACGGCCATCACGCTGCTTCAATGTGCATGGCTATATTTATTTGGTCTGCCTCAGCCATGGGGGAAAGTATCCCATTAAGCGATTATTTTTATCTTATAACGTCAATTTACTTATACTGATTGGCTTCCTGCCGCCAAATATCAATTAAATTGCAAATGCCTGCTGAAGCTTATTTTCTGTCTCTTTCTCTTTTCCCTCATTTCTTTTCTGTCTGTCTCTCTTCCCTTCTTTTTCTAAAAAAGAAAAAGGAAAAAAAACTATGTTCTAACATAATTTAATTTATTTCCCTTTCCATATCTCAAAGGAAAATCTATATCTCCTCCTGGAAGGCCATTTGCCCTCTGTTATTGGGAGCTGAGGTATCACAGCATTGAACGATTTGTTTCAACTGACTATCGGCAGCCCATCAGAACTGTTAAAGAACCTCTGCCATCTCAATGCAATTCTATCTAGTATTGCCGTTTATAATTTGTTTTTAATAGATGCTAGAAACCATCAGACTCCTAGATTTCTATTCATATACATGGTACACCCATCCCCACTCCCTCATACACTTTCTGCCTTCTCACCAATGATGTTAATCAGCTGCTGAAAGAGTTTTCCATCCTGTAGGCAGTGACTGTCATTAACTTGGGCTGCTATTCCCTAACAGTTGTATTTCAGGAGATGATAGGGTGGCCAAAGCTGCTAAAGGTTATAAGCTGTTTCTATGATAAACAGCTAAACGAGTGGGCTTTGAAAAATGAAAAGCAAGTGGAAGGAGCAAGAACTCCATGCAGGAGCTGTAGGTGGCCTCTCTCTGTTGTGATGAAGATAACACAGGCTGCATTTGTACACACTCAGAGCAGTTTCTCTTTGCCAGGCTTTCCCACTGCAGGAATGCTTATTCTCATTTGAACTGAAGAAAAGTTCTAAACTAAGAAACAACCGCTTTTGTCTATATACCAAAGTAATATTTAATACATCTTTACCTTGTTGCTGTGACTTTCCAGAACCAGTGACAACTGCTAGCATAAGAGCCCAAAATATCCTACTTCATGAGCAAATTAAAACCCCATCATAATTTGCTATTATGGAGCACAAGTCTTGCTTGTTCCTGCAGTAAGAGAGGAAGGAGTTGGGAGACAAAGTCATACTAACGGGGTTGGAGGGCTACCAAATGAATGTGAATGACAAAAATGAGTGGTTCCAGTAGTAAGAGTTCAACAAAAGGAGTAGGATTTGGAAGATGACTAGAAAGATAAAGCAGAGCAGAAGTGTAGTTGGCCATACCAGAATAAACAGGCAAACGCTAACCAGAGATGAAGAGTTGATTCAGTATACTGGGCACTATGCAGAATAAAATTTTATCTGTTCAGCATACACTGCCTGCTACTTCTAACAAAGTGCACAGCCTCACCCAAAGAAAAGCAGGGGAAAACAGAAGCCTGTCAGAACAACCCAACAAAATCAGTGATAACCTCTTCGGATGCAGAGGGAGAATTTATGCACATAGCACAATCATTCTCCTAGGTTGTATATATACATGTGCTTTGTAAGTGTGTGTGGAAGTATACTGCACATAAAAACATATCTACAAAGTGGGACACAAATACATCCCCACGTTCATCTATCTACACATATTACCCAGCAAAAAGAGATCTGATCAAATCAACCTGAAAAAAACAGCAAATGCAACTTTGCCTACCAGACTACCATTTCTATTTTGTTTGGTATGTCAGGAAGGGTTGTCATTCTTCTGACCAGACATGAGGGTGCTCACAAATGCACTCCTAATGAGGAAAATGAAAATTTAATCATGGCTGACTTAGGCTACAAGTTCCCTGAGGCAAGGCCTGATTCACTGGGATGTATTCAGAAGATGATGCTGGTTGGGCAGCAGTGCTGAGTGGCACCCTGAACTGGTTCTCCAGAAGTCTGACTCCAAGTCTTGGCTCTTCCACAACAGTTTTGGTAACCTTTAGCAAGACCTTTTAATGCTTTGTGCCTCCGTTTCCCCATTGGTGAAGTGATGACACTATAACCAAACATTTCACAGTGTCATAAAATCTCCCAATAAACCAGGTATTATCCATAATAAATTGCCGGTCATGCACCCACAGAATTTTTGGCATCTTAAAAAAATGCAGGTTGTTTATTCTGGGCTTGTAAGCTATCTGGATGAATGTCATGGTGTTTACAATTATCTCCACAACAGGCTTCTGGACAAAAACTGTATAAGTTTAGTTAAGGCTGGTTAAAAACCCTGGACCCATATTTACAAATAGTGTATACAGAAATCAAGAGAATGAACTACGGGGAATAGCCCAGTGTGCATATGCATACCTATATTTACGTATAAATATACATGTACATAGTGAACATCTATATTCCATCCACCCATCCATACAGCTATTCCCTATGTAGAGAGATGCTCATAAAAAATACCATGGGTAATAAGAAAGTCCTCTCCACCCTTTGGAATGGTGATTATTGACTAGTTCGTTCAGAGTGTGATGGAGATAGCATGATTGCCTGGGATGTACCTTGTAGGTTTCTAAACAGAAGGCTCCAGAATCAATTTTGTGGTAACTGGTAAGATGTGACCAGCTTACAAACTCAGCATGGAAGTCAGGAAGCGAATTCAAGTGGCACCATTACTTTTCCTTTTAAATATCAGAGGCAAAGAAAACCTCCTGGCTGAGAGAATCACAGGACAAATGACAGATAAATGATTTTGGCTTGTCTTTGTCTCCAAGGTGACAAATTGGTGCACAGCAGGTGTTATACCATGGCTGGTGGTGCAAGGCTATGTTGAAGATTACAATTTACAGAGAAAGATTTGTATTTCTCTTCTGAAGTGAGGGTAGTGCTGGAAGTTGCAGCACAGTGAAATCAGTTTGGCCAGTGATCGCAATTTCCATCACTTGCTAAAGAACTTGCTTTGTACAGTTACAATTTGCACAGGGCAATTTTCCATCTGTGCCCATTCTGGTGCCCATTCTCCTGCAGGCCTGTCAAACTTTAACTGATTCTTTGCCACTGAAACCAAACCAGTGCCTTTCAAAGTATGCATATGCCCTTCACCTTGCTGGATGAAACATGGGATTAGAGAGCAAAAACCTGAAGGTCAACGGACATACGGAGGCCCAGAAGTTTTGTGAGATCTTATTCCTGGCCATAATCATCAGTCAGGTGATTCTACATACTGAGTAATGACCAGGGGAATCATTCATGAATGCTGGATTTTCAAATTTTCAGCTCACACAGTGGTGAAGTTACACCAAAATTCATATTTCAGAGCTAAGCAGCTGATTCAATGGCTCCATTTTCATTCATGGCATTCTAAGAGGGAATGTCTTTTTTATGTTTCAGAAACTTATTTTAGTTATGAAGTGGTGCTGGAAAGATGACCTGGCAAAGAAGGAACAAAACCAGGAGATCCTAGAGATATACATTGATTTCACTCATCTGCCACAAACTCACAGAGGGACTGCGGACGAATTTCTTGCTATCCCCACACCCTGACCTTCCTCTCTAAAATACACTGACCTACTAACACATTGTGGTGAGCTAATTGTGAGGCACCAAAATGCTCTGTAACAAACACCATACAAGTATGAGAGAGAGAGAATTAATAAATCAGAGTAACTCAAATTCAAAAAATCTACACAATTACAAAAAAAAATTCATTCGAGTCAGGTACACCTATTATTCTGTTACTTCCCTCTTTGACCATCCATTCCAGTCCTTGGTCATTTTTCCCATTGTCAGTCCAGGCTATAGAATGTGAGAACAACTCTTTGTCCCTCCAGACTGGGGCTAGACAGGAGAAGCCATGCTCCTGCCTTTCATACTGTTTTGTCAAAAACTGACATTTCACAGGACTGGAAGAAAATGTTACTCTTGTAAGAAACAACACCTTTCGAATCTTTCAGCCTGGAAGAAAATCTGGGTGAGAACAGGGGAGAGAACTGCTGGGATACCAATTCTCTGGGAAGCAATTAGAAAGCCAAGAAATCAGAGAGGGAAAATCCGCTACATGACTATTTCTTATTAGTGGACTTGTGGAAAAAAAGTCAGGCACTGTCAAGCATGAAATCTTATTGGGACAATAGAGATTAAATTGCCACTTCTGACAGTAATGTTTACAAGGGCATCATGTGACAATGCTGCACGGCATGAAACCAGAAGACCCATCTAGCTCCTGTGAATTATAACAAGAGGCAAAACGTCCCATTTGGGATAGCTGTGAATTGTACCACCAAAAATAACCACTCAGGTGTAAAAATCCATTACACACACATGAGAGGAAATGCAAAAGAACTTCATTGACATCACTGGAGACTTCTAAGTCTTTTCCAACTGCAGGAACTAAAAAGCACTGTCTCTGATCAGTGGACGCTACTTGCAAGTTGGTTTGGGGGCTTGCATTTGCTCCTACCCAGGGAATGGCAAAGCACAGGGAGTAGAAATGCATCTAAATTCAAGCACACACTTTGAGATCTTACATTGCACAGTCAGAAAATGAGTACCAAATCTGAAGGATCTGAATTTTTAAAAGCTCTCCACTACAAAATCTCTCTGACTCAAAGGAAATTTCTTTAGGGTTGTCAAACAGCTGCAGCTCACCATGCCCTATGACTCCATGACTTGAAGCATTTTTAATTGATATAAACATTCTGATGTCTTCAGCTGATATTCTCAGCCACCATAATGCCTTCAGTGTGTGCCGTTGGGCATGCAAGTATCTCACACTTGCTCTCCCCTTGGGGCCAGGCCTTCTCTTTCCCATGATGCACTGAACAGATAAGAAGAAAATGTATTCTGATCATCGGAAGACGTGAGGGGTAATGTGCTAAAGCATTGTCACATCAGCTACTGCAGGACAATGCAACAGCCCACCAGAAGAAAGAAACACTGTCACAGCAGTTATTGCTTCAGCAAGACAAAACTAAATACTATCTTGTGAGGTGGCCACCCCCAAACCAAAATTGTTCTTCCATATTTCTCTTCACTGCAGCTTTGTATTTTAGGTTGCTTTCCTCACTTTTTTGACTAAAAGTTGAGATGACTTGTGGAAAGCATCTGAAGAAGCATTCTCCTTCACTGACGTCAGCATTTTCCAAATGAACAGTGGCCCTAGAGCACTTGACCTCCTCTGTTCATAAACATCCCTAAGTTAAGTCCTACAAGGGACATCTTTTTGCTGGCTCTGTGCCTGTTTGTAAGATATTCAAGTACCATGATGACGAACAAACAATGGGATGTTCCTGAGCTGGCAATGGGACACATCTTTATCCAGTCTGTGACAAAGAAAAATACCAAAAGCAGCAGACACAGCCTCCAGATGTTTCTTTACTTTCTTTACTGTAGCATTTATGTAGCCAAAAGACTTTACTAGCCATACAAATGGCTACAGAAAAAGTGTTTTGTGAACACAAAGTGGGCATGTGATCAGAAGGCCATCAAGTTTCCCTGACGTTAGTCATGGACAGATTTCCAATATCCTGATCTCCAACATAGACATGTCTTTTACCATGTTACAAATCAGCCGGATCAGTGCCTAGCTGATTCTATCTGCATTTCTCTTCCACACAGGGTTTGAAGGGACGCACCTTAGCTGAAGACCCTTGATTTCTAACCTCCATCTGTAATGTGGAACTGCAGCAACATCCAAAAATTGCCTCTTGTTATTGTCATAAATTAAATTATAGTAAGTACRCTTTAACCAGAAATACATTTTAGCTGATTCTCAGAGGAGATAAAACATGGGAAAACACCACACGAATTTTCTAGATGTCTGCCTGACTTTTCTAGGCCTCTGCCTAGAATCGAAGACATGCTTTTCTTTAAGTCCAGCTGCTCACAGAATCACAGAATCACAGAATCACTGAGGTTGGAAAGGACCTCTGGAGATCATCTAGTCCAACCCCCCTGCTCAAGCAGGGTCACCTAGAGCATGTTGCACAGGATTGCATCCAGGCGTGTTCTGAATATCTCCAGAGAAGGAGACTCCACAACCTCTCTGGGCAACCTGTTCCAGTGCTCTGTCACCCTCACAGTGAARAAGTWTTTCCTCATGTTCAGATGGAASTGTCTGTGTTTCAGTTTGTGCCCGTTGCCTCGCGTCCTGTCGCTSGGCACCACTGAAAAGAGTCTGGYCCCATCCTCTCGACACCCTCCCTTCAGAAACTTGTACACATTGATAAGATCTCCTCTCAGCCTTCTCTTCTCCAAGGCTAAACAGGCCCAGCTCTCTCAGYCTTTCCTCATAAGAGAGATGCTCCAGTCCCCAAATCAACTTTGTAGCCCTTTGCTGGACTTGCTCCAGTAGTGCCACATCCCTCTTGTACTGGGGAGCCCAGAACTGGATGCAATACTCTAGATGTGGCCTCACCAGGGCTGAGGAGACGGGGAGGATCACCTCCCTCGACCCGCTGGCAACACTCTTCCTGATGCACCCCAGGATACCATTGGCCTTCTTGGCCACAAGGGCACATTGCTGCCTCATGCTTAACTTGGTGTCCACCAGCACTCCCAGGTCCTTCTCGGCAGAGCTGCTTTCCAGCAGGTCAACCCCCAACCTGTACTGCTGCATGGGGTTATTCCTCCCCAGGTGCAGGACCCTGCACTTGCCTTTGTTGAACTTCAGGAGATTCCTCTCTGCCCACCTCTCCAGCCTGTCCAGGTCTCTCTGAATGGCAGCACAGCCTTCTGGTGTATCGGCCACTCCTCCCAGTTTTGTATCATCAGCAAACTTGCTGAGGGTGCACTCTGTSCCTTCATCCAGGTCATTGATGAAGAAGTTGAACAAGACTGGACCCAGTACTGACCCCTGGGGGACACCGCTAGCTACAGGCCTCCAACTAGACTCTGTGCCACTGATCACAACCCTCGGAGCTCTGCCATTCAGCCAGTTCTCAATCCACCTCACTGTCCACTCATCTAGCCCACACTTCCTGAGCTTGTCTATGAGGATGTTCTGGGAGACAGTGTCAAAAGGCTTGCTGAAGTCAAGGCAGACAACATCCACTGCTCTCCCCTCATCTACCCAGCCAGTCATTCCCTCACAGAAGTCTATCAGATTGGTTAAGCATGATTTCCCCTTGGGGAAGCCATGCTGACTACTCCTGATCACCTTCATTTCCTCCACATGCTTGGAGATGGCCTCCAGCATGAGCTGCTCCATCACCTTTCCAGGGATGGAGGTGAGGCTGACTGGCCTGTAGTTCCCTGGGTCCTCCTTCTTGCCCTTTTTGAAGACTGGGGTGACATTGCCTTTCTTCCAGTCCTCAGGCACCTCTCCTGTCCTCCATGACCTTTCCAAGATGATGGAGAGTGGCTTAGCAATGACATCCGCCAGCTCCCTCAGCACTCGTGGGTGCATCCCATCGGGGCCCATGGATTTGTGGGTGTCAAGTTTGCTTAAATGATCTCTAACCCACTCCTCCTCCACCAAGGGAAAGTCTTCCTTTCTCTTTTGCTCTGACTATTCTTTCCGTGTCGGAAGTCATAACCACCTTTATGTAGCATTTATGTAGCCATTTCATCTTTATGTAGCTGCCCCATAAATACGACTATATAAAAATGAGGAAATGTACGTGCAGGTAATTCCATTTACATGCCAGTCTCCCCAGTGGAAATTAAAGAAGAATGTTCAGAAGACAAGGGTTGTGTTTCTGAAATTGATTCCAAACAAAAGCTTTTGCAAAATTGCTCCAAAATTACCAGAGGTGGGCCTGTGAGAGTACTGGGCTCACTCTTGTCACTACAGGAGAGCTAGAGTACACACACAGGAAAAAAAGAGCCACACAGAGATACAGACAAGACAAAAAGCCTAGCTGAATATGAAGTAGGAGAAAGAGTTTGAAATTAATCTTCTTGTGGAAGTTTAGCAAAATACCAGTGCAATACTATATCTATCAGAAGCATATCCATGGCACTGGGGTAGACAGGGACACTATATCTCTGGGTTTTCCCAACAGCATATTCTTCTTCCATCTGGAAAGTCCACTCAAATCAAAAAAGACTGATTTGGCCATTTGTCCAGCAGAGTCTGATCAAAGCTACTGCTGATGTAGCTGGTCTGCTTGAGCTGCTGTTCCTCTGAGATACCAGATAAATAGTCACTGGACATGCAGAGATTATCTGTGCATCTAGAGGTATAGGGCATTCATAAAGCCTGTAACACTGAGAGCTGACAGCATGGACATGCGCATCTGCACATGCCAGATGCACTGGAGTTACTGCACATGCACCACACAATGCATTTTCCCATATTTCCATCTGAAATTCTGTGGATGAGAAGCCAGAAGCCCTGACCAAGGATTTTGTGTAGCAGCTTTGGACAGAGCTAGTAAAGCACTGTCATTTGTAAGTACCAGAGATTTCTTCCTGTTCTGCCATATCCTGGTCACTAAGCCATGACAAATTTGTAAAGGTACTCCCCATGACTCAGACACATTTTGACAATAAAAACAGCACGTCAGTATGAGTCAAATCAAACATGCTTGTGTAAACTCAGTATGACCAGCAATTCATGCAATTATTTAAAAAAATCACAAGCAAAATACAAAAAAATATGGCAAAACTGCTTTTCTGCTCTCAGTCAGGATTTTAAGAGTTCAAAATTTCAGTCAAGGAAACCATTCCAACTTAAAGATCCTAGTAAGCTTGGACCAAATCTTGCACCAGCTTTGACAGGAGCAAATTTCTGACTTATATGATAATCCTGGAACTAATGTTGCATTTTGTGTAACCATGGGGACAATATTTAATGTGCTGGATTTTCTTTTGTAACCCAGAAGAAAAGCTGCAATGTTCTCATAAGAACAAAGGACGATTCAGAAACTCATACAGAAAGCCTGACTGACCTGTGCATCCAGAAAAGTGGAGTCCCACTTTCAGGAACAAATCTGTCATTGTATGCTGAATCAAAACAGGACAAGACGGTAATGTTGTTAGTTTTTCTAAAGCACTAAGCAAGCCTGCTATAGAAATACCTAATAATCAAAGAGTTCTTTCTACCAGTCTTAAATATGGAGGTGCCAAATTATTTAATGCTTTGCTGTTAGATCTTTCCTGTGGGCATGGCTTCTTTGTCTTTCAAAGAGCTGTTTATAATAGGCATGATCTTTGTACATCAGGGTGCATCAGCATGCTGTTGGGGTCACAGCTCCTCAGAATGCTTTTTATATGCTTGAGTTTAAACATTTATTTTAACAGCACAGAAATACTCAGACAGATCCTAGTGATGTGGACCTACATACAGAAAAAGATGAAAAAATGTAATGTTGCCTGCCTGTCTCAGCAGCTACCCTCATCTCTTCTCATTCCCATCCTACCAAGGAAAGTGGAAGTACATGGCAAGGAATAATTATGAATTTGGCCTGCAGGCAGGATCCTGAGTATGTTCTAAAAGCATAACTATTCCTGCCAAAGAGGAGGGTGCCAACCACCTGCCTCAAAGGCTGCAGAAAGGAAGTGTCCCAGACTGTTCTGCTCAGGCCTGGCAGCAGGTGTCACAATTTACCTCCCTATCGTTGGCCCATTCAAAGCAGATTTCATCCAATTGCCCTGCTCTCAGACATCAACTGACCCTGAACTTACCTGGGTGGAACTACACTCACCTGCGGATTTACATCAGCTGGTGCAAAATCAGCTAGCTACTCCCCTACAGTCTCACTTTACTGTGTGCCTGAAAGCAGTCTGTGGTGTCTTTCCCTGTTTACCTTTCTTTGCAGGTCTAAAAGACTGAAACAAAACCTTTCCAAGGGCAAGATTTTGAAAGTTTCTATTTAAAAGGTATTTCCACTGTAATACACTAAGATCACTACCCTTTTCCAGCAGCAGCTGTACCTATAGCCTCACAGAAACAACTCACTGAAAAGCACTTTTTAAAAAGAATGACACAAAAATAACCAAACAAGCCATACACACCGATGAAAATCCAACCAAAAATCTTTTTTGTTTTTCAGTCCTCTCAAATATTAATATTACCATTTTCAAATTCAGAATGGAATTCAGCTCAAAAAATTGCTTTCCAGCAAGTAGAAAACTGATTGTGAAAAGTCTCCAAATAATATAAGACTTCCATCCTGAGACAAAACTTTTATCACTAAAAGATACACATATCTATATATAAATAAGACACATATATAAAGATATATACACACATACACTATACATATATGTATGTATATATCATATGTGTGTGTGATATATACATACATATATGTATAGTGTATGTGTGTATATATATTCTGTATTATGCATCTATACACACACACACATATATATATTCTGTATATATATACTCTGTGTGTGTATATATATACATATATGTAAATACCCACACTGTAGTTGCACCTAAATATCTCCTCCTCTCTGGATGTTAGCAATTTGTGTGTCCATAAATTTCTTAGAGTAGACAGAGCTCATTCTGAACTGTAATATAAACATAAATATTTGGAATATCCTGAAATGGAGACCTTTCAGAAAATTTACATTAGGAAGATCTACATGTTGTTTCTATAAAATCAGAATGAGCTTTCTATTTTATTTTACATTAACATTTATAACAAATATCCATCAAAACTGACATATCCTGCTTTTTCAGAAATCTACTCTTTCTCTGGAAAATGCATTCTAGCAGAAAAATTCTGTCCAGCCCCAATACTTACACTGTCAGGGTGATCTGACAAGACATTCACCCCTAAGCTAGATTTTTGTTAAACCAATATGAAGAGGGTAGTTCTTCAAAAGCATCTAACACTAGACAGCTCCTGATGAGAACAACTGGAGCTAAAGCAGGGAATTAAGAAGTTGTGAAAGTCCTGGCTTTTCAATAACATTGCTCCAGGAAAATCCCAGCTCTGCTGAAGTCCGTGGCAAACCTGCATGGCTTCACTCCCGAATTAGAGGAAAGTTCTCCGGAAAATAGGGGCTTTAGGGACTACATTACAAAAAAAAGTGACAAAGCATGCTTGACATAAGACAGTCAGTAAGCTGCTCATTTGGAAAGGGCAGCTGCACTTGCAGAGAGTTTTCCTGCATTAAGCTAGGAATGTATAAAACCATGTATGGATGAATCTCGCCTTATACATTTGCCATAACAGAACTGATATATCCTTTAAAATCCTGCTAAAGGAAAGGCACCCCATGCCTAAGGCATGAGGGCATCCAGGTGACCACAGTCTATTAGTCACTTCTCTCAGTCTGTTTCTCTTGACTGGCCATGCTCCAGTCTTCACTCTGGCAAGAAAGAGTCCCTGGGATGAGTGGCCATTTCTCCCTGTGCTGCAGACCACAAAGGGGTCTTGTACAGGTATCTGTAAGGTTCCAATACCACAATTTGTGACTTTCTGGCTGCAGGTAGTCACATAGATACAATAGGGATCAAGTGGGATATGCTAAAGTCTTGGAGTGCTACCAAGAAACTGGAAAGCGAAGGGAAGGCTGCAAGAGTGTGGGTTGGTCCTACTCAATGTCCTAAAGAGTTGAGATTTTGGCCCAGGAACAGAGGATGTCAGCCCACAGAATTCATTACCAGACTGCACAGACGTTGGTCCTTTTCCTTCCCAGAAGCACTATCTTGTCTCAAGGACATTTGTGGAAAAATATCAAATTCAAATTTCTTTTTTCTTGTAAATATAGTCATAACAGAATGGTTAGTATTCTGAAATGGCTTTTTCTTTCATTTTTCTGAATTTGGAAATGTATAAAATTTTCTCAGAAGCCCAGAGTGGTGTATGACATTTTAATGCTACTATAGCTAAAGATTCTGAACTGACTCAAATGTATTCTTTTTCCTTAGAATTCCGTAAGAAATGTCAAAATAATCTCTTTTTCTCTCAAAGAGAAATCCTGTGCTGGCTGAGCTCTGCTTGTTAATGTCAGAGGTGACCTGAATAGCACCCATACCTATGAACTGAGGTGGGTTTTTGAAAATGTTGGAGATTTTTAGAGTGTCACCACTCAGGGAAAGTTGAACTCCTTCTCCAGACACCCATAGACACAGGAGACCTCAAACACGAAGCTCTCCTCAGTCAGCACGAAGCCATTTTTAAAACTCTATGGTTTATGTTGAATAATGATGTGGGAAGGCCCTTTTTCAAGATGGCACAGCATCTGTTGTTTTAAATTCACATTTTTAATTTGGCTTCATGATAGGAAATCCACTGGTCCCCCCTTTCCCTTCCCCATGAAGTCTACAGGAGGAAGATTCGCTCCTTTGTCCCATTTCTTCTTTTGGGGTAGCGGCTGGCATTATTAGCTATTAGCTGAGCACTCTGCATGTGTGCATGTGAGTGTATGTATGAGACTCCCATTCTTTTCAGTCTGTCTGGGAGATGGGGGAAAATGGCTTTGAATAGGTGCCTCTCAGAGGCTCAGCGGAAACCACCACTCCCCGAGATCAAAGTCTCAGCCCCAGAACAGAGAGCAGCAGTGCTGCCTGCCACCAGGTCACTCTTTCAACAGCAGTGGCTATTCATCAGCAGATCACACCCTGTCACTGCTTGTGTCAAGCCACCACCATCCTCTGCAGTCCTTTGGTGCGGGGGGGGAGGGGATTAGAGAGGAAGAGGAAAAATTCATTATCCATTAATGAGCTCTTCACAGTCCCTGATCCCCGAGGCAAACAGAGCTCCATTCATAAAAGCTGTCAGTGACTGGCCAAAGGGGACCAACACAAATGCAGCCATTTCAGGGCCTGTGCACCATCTTAGTTGAGGCTGTCCCCAGCCTTTGTTTTTGGCTTTAGTTTTGAGCAGTTGTGAATAACAGACAGCAGGAGAAGGAGAGAAGAGAGGGAGAAGCACGCAGGTCTGAGGACAGATGGACAGAAACAAACATAGACATGCCAGTTGTTGTTATTGCCACCACAAGATGCAGGGCGAACTACTGCACCAATATGAGAGAAGAGGACAGCACCTGTTTCTCCTGCTCACTCCTGGGAGGGGACAAGCAGAGAGGCAGATCCAAGCAGAAGGAGACCATGACATCTTCTGGCCTACTCATAGCTACTCATCAGCAATACAGCTGCACTTGCCAGTCTTGCCAGGAGAGACAGAGCTCCATGTCCAGAATATGCAGAGGCAGCAGCCAAGTCTGCCACTCTGCCCTCACGTCCCATGATGCTGTCATGCCCCACAAGCACTGTGGAAAGGCTCTGAGTCAGAAATTGCCTGAGAAACATCTCAGGAGCACATGTGCGTAGCAGGAATAGATCTGGGTGATTCAGAGAGAGGGATTCTTCTGTGTGAGTCAGTTGTAATCCAGATCTGCTGTGTCTGGCATGGTGGGGTCCCCCATGTTTTCATTAAGACCCGGTGTAAAGCATTGCTAAGCCTGTGTTACCACAGGGCACACAGCTCATAAAAGTAGCAGTATAAATCTTTTTAGTATGGCCTCATCTTAATGAAGATGGTTATGCACTAATTAATACCATTTCCTCTAGACATTCAAGATGCTGGCCTGTGTGGCATCTTGTTATACGGTGATGACCAGCAATGACTCAGAGACCAGAACATCAGAAAACATGTTATCAGCAAATATTCCCACAGTTCCTGGCAGAAGCGGTGTCGTGAGGCTGCTGGCTCTGACCACCTCATAAGATGTAAGGAGGCAGTCTGTCCTCCACACTCATCTAGCACTCTGCAGGTCTGTCGATCAGCCATTGGAAATGTGTGGGAGTAGGTCTGCAGGTCAGAAAACAGAGTCAAAGGTTCACTGTGACAGCCCTCCCTATGAGAGCTGGTGGGAATATCCTGAAGCTGTATCCATTTCAGCAAGTTAAAACACATCATATAAGTTTCACAATACTTAAACGTAAAAAAACAAACAAAACTCCTGACCACAGCCCCAGTCTCATGGGAAATTATATCCACAGCGTCAGGAAAGAATTGTCTTAATCCCCTTTCCTTCCAGATCCAAAAAAGATAAAAAATTAAAGAGGAGATGGTTCATTCAGTGAAGAGTGATTGCCATCAGAACTGCATCGTGCAACCTCCTGCCCATTGTGCTCATTGAAACATGTTCCCCAAACATAAACACACAAGTGTATTCACTGCCCGAAAAGGAAAAACAGCAGAAAGAGCAGAATAGCCAATTTTCTGGGTGAAAAGCATGCTGTCCTGCAAGCCCAGCTTCTCCCTGTAGACATTTCATCCATTCTGGCAATCCCAGGTATCAGAGGGCAACAGCAGCTTTCTACCTTCTGCATTGCCCTGTGAACCAGTCTGATTAGGGACCAGTCCCTAGTCCGCACAGAAAAAGCCTTCATGGCTGATTCACTGACATGCTCAAGATACTCTACAGTAGCTATACACGTAGTATAAGTAGTTTGTAAAACCCAGTTTATGACTATGTTGCATCTCCAGAAGAGCTCACAACATGCAGAGAATTTCTATGTATCCCACCCAAGTAAGGGGGAGACTAGGGTTCCTTCTCCACCCAGCAGACATCAGCACAAAGCTACCAATGGCACTGAAATTACACCAATGTAGGAATGGTGTAACAGAGTGGAAAATCAAGCCCGTCAAGGTAATTACAGGGAAAGGAATAACTTATTCTAGCAGTTTAGCTTCCATGGCTTCAATGAAATAAAAAAAATATCAAATTCCACCAAGCAATACACTGTATCGGTTACAGCAGAGATGAAGTCATCACTGCAACATATCTAGCAAAATCGAAATCAAACTGTATTTAAAAGGACTATTTCAGTGTCTGTGTGGTGAGGGAAAATCACTTCTTTCAGGGAGCTAATAAACTGATGGAACACAGAGCTCACCATCCTTTGCAACACTGGAAAAGGATTCTGAATGCAAGGACAATTTGAATCAGCAGGAGAAATTTAAATCAGTACCTGCTGACCCTGCAAAACTTTATTGCCTTCAAAGGCTCCATCTCATTATAGTCACTGGAATTATTCCCAAGAGTAAAGACAACTCATGTGAGCAAGCATTTGCTGAAGTGAGCCTAGAAATTATTTAAGAAAATTCCAGCACTTCCCTGGGATTCTGGAGGGAGCTCCTTTCTCTTTAACCTCTTCATGGACTTGTGTAAGTCCACCTCTATCACCTGAACTCCTGGACTCTGAAGAGTTTGATTTCTGATTTTTTTTATGTATTTTTCCACTGCTTTTTCCAGATATTGTTAACTCTGTAAGTTAGGGTCTGTCTGGGCATACATACATGTTCAAGACAAACATCATATCTGCAATAAAATATTCCTAAAATGTATTTTCAGTTCCATTCTATAAACACATTCTGTCCACAGAATGTCCACATGCAGGCATATATCTTTTCTCCATCTGTCACATACTTTCTGCCAGGCCCTATAGTTAAGCACTCTGATATCACACAGTTTGAGTTTCTATTGGTGAGGGATTTTTTTTTTCCTCTCCATAACCTCCTGCTTCTTTTCCTCACAGTCTTTTTATTTTTGATTATCTCGCTCGTGATTTAGATCCCCAAAGGCTTCATTCCTTTGTGAATTATTTGCAGTAGAGAACACACAAGGAAATATGAAGATGACAATATTGATCCTGGCCGTGTATTGTCAGGTTCGGATTCTTAGCTGAAGTAAAAGGAGTTACAGGGATTTCTGTCAAGAGTGGACATATCCCATTGTTAATTTCTGCATTAAACTCGATCACCTGCTGGCTGCAGTCTGTATTTTCCTGCTGCCAGTGCCCTGGAGTGTGAATAGATTATACAAACAAGTCAGTGGGCTCCTTCACCTCTTGTACTTCCATTCCAGAAGCTCTGCCAACAATTAGTACTCCCTGGCAGCGGTGTGACAGTTGCTCAGTAAATTCTTCCCTGACAGGGTGTTTGAATCTGCAAGTATCTCAACCTATTTAGGAAAATTCAGGGACTAAGTCTAGAGTGGAAGATGATCCCAACGCACTAACCAAAGGGTGAAAGGGCTTTTACACCAGAACACTATTTCAGCCAGATTAGTCCCTATATCTGATTGATACTCGTGCTCCTGACAGACTCTGATTTCAGAGAACACTTGGAAATCCAGCTCTCAAAACCTCTGCCAGCGCTGGCAGCCACAAAGAGTGAGAAAAGGACCCAAGTGTGGCCAAAAGAATCCCGTATTTCAGCCCTCACATAAAGAAAAATAGAGATCTTCAGTTGCCAGGGAAACTAAAATAAGATCTGACACATATTTATAAAGGGTTGGAAAGCCATGGTCCAAAAGGGCAGTTAACATAGGGAAGATTAACCTTTTGTGACTGTCATGTTTTTGGGTTTTTTTCCTCACCACACTTCCCACCCTGGCCTTGCTGGTATATTCCTTGCCTAGGTCTTGGACACCTCATGGCTCTGCTCTTCTGTTCTTCCCAGCTCCAGCTCTATGCCTCCTCCTTTGCCAGCTCTGAGCTCAACTCACTCTTCCACATGAGTGCTCCTTTTGTCTCCTTCCACTCCTGCTTCCAGACCTGTTGCCCTTGGGCTTAAGTGGTCTCTCCCCTCTGCTCCCCAGGCACCCTCTCACACCCCCCACACCATTTCTCCTGTAGCTGGTTCTCCAGGGCTCACCTCCAAAGCCCTCCATCCACCTCCACCCATCCCCTGTCTCCTCCAGATGGGATGAGCAAGGGGAAAGAATGGGGAGAGAGGCAGGCTACCTATGACACCTCTCCTCAGCCCTGCCCAGGATGTTTGCTTCCAAACTTGGCACTCTGATCTCTATTTGCCATTGCACCTAGCCCATTCCTCCATCTTTTTCAGCTCTGACCATTTTGTTTGTCTTGCCCAGGGCTGAATTATGCAGACTTAGTGAGAAGCTAATGGCACTAAGTTATGTAAAGTAACACCTTGTATATGGTCCTGCCTGTACGCCTAGAGAAGTTTTACTCTTTTACAATGGGAGGGCATGTCTTGTTCAGATGCTGCAAGTATTCCTGGCCCTTTATAAATCCACCAGATGAGCAGTTCACACCAGCCAAAGTTTCAATGTACAGTCACATTGTCCAAGTGATTGCAATGATGGTCAAGAACAAGATGGGAGCTTTGTGCTAGCAAGAAGGTTGGAGGGCATGGGCAGGAAAAAAAGAAAATAGGACTGGCAGGGCAAAAATAGGCAGATTTTTATCTCCATTGCAAGAAGACACGGTAGCAGGACGGCACTGGAAACAATTCAACGGATACATAAATACACTACTGATCACTAGGGCAGACTTCAGCTGTGGATGGTGTTGTGGATGCTATATCTGATCAAACTCAGCACAGCTAGACACCAGCTGTGGGTCTTGCCCTGAGCATTTAAAGAAGTGAGGCTAAACCAAAGATGAAAATACTTTACAAGTTTTCCCAGTAATCTCACAGAGTGGAGTTAAAAGAGCTCTGGAAGTCAGATTGGACCTGAGCCACAAGACAGGATGACAGAAGCCCCTGGCAGCATGGAGACACTGTTGTGCTCTTTTTCAGGTCTGCTGCCTTCTGTTGTGCAGCCTCCAAGACATTTATGTCCATAGCCCTGCAAATCTCTACCTACCTGTGACAGTAGCTAGCCTATTGTTTCTGTCTCATGGGGAAAACAGTGTTCCTAGGCACAATATGAAGGAAAGACATCTGTCTGTATTATTAGTCCTTATTAAGGTTTACTTGTGCTTGTTTTGACTTTTCCTAGGCTCTCTGCCTAGCTCATATTGCCCCTCAATGGGTCACTGACAGATTGAACTTGTGTACTCTCTTTGCAACATGTGCTCTTACCATCTATATGTGTCAGTGCAAAGCAATTCGACTGCCATTTTCAAATGTAGGTGTCCCCAGTGAGCCACTGCAGTGCTGGCACCTAAAAAAAGTAGCCTGCAGCTCAGCAGGCTGCAGAGAGGTTCTGTTTGGATGCCTGAAGAGCTGCCTAACCTGACACATCCCTGCTTGAAAATGTTCTGACCATAACATTGGACAGCTGTATAAGATATTAGATTGCACTCGACAGGTTCTTTTCACTGCCATTAACATCTTTGCCACTCTTGGCAGCTTATCCTCCCAAACAGAAGGCTTTGACCCAAATGCTTCAAATGTCATGGGTCCACATTAAAGAAAACACGTTTTTCAAGGAGTTCAGCTCAGAAAACAAAGCACAAACATCTACATCATCACACCAGATGCTGACAGCAATATAGGGTTATGGTTAGTGAGAATGGAAACAAAACAACTTGTATGAGTGAAGGTCTCCTGCTATGCTGGTTTCAATTGCCAAAACACCTCCACCACTGAAAAGACTCTATTCCAGTGAATTTGAAATATGCTCTGTGCAGCTATTCTGTGAGGGTATTTAAATCTGCCAAATCTGTTCTGCAGCAAGAGGAGGTGGGTGGGTAACAGACACATACATCCTGCACAGTGCTTTGTTAAGAATGTCTTGCTAGATCCTGTTGCCCTCCTTCTGACTGCATTTCCCATGTAGTGGCCAGGGCCAGGCAAACAATCTGCAATAATTCATTCATTGCAACATGCAGCTTTTTTTCTAGCCAGCTACAGCTACACATGGAGACAAAATGGGCTGACTGATGTAGCACCATGCGTGCCTCTGTAGCTAAACTGTCCTACCCTCTGAAACAGCATGGCTGCCTCCAAGCTGAGCAGAGGGAGTGATGTCCAGGTTGTGCTAACCTCTGTGTTAGTACCTCAGGCAGATACTGACTGAGACAATGCCAGTTTGCATAGGCAAAAATCATGATAGAGACAGTGCTAACCATAACAGGATGAGCAAGTCAATGTTTGTTCCCATGTACCAGCACTCTCTAGTTTAATAGCATAGATGTGGCATTGATGACCCAGCAGGCTTCCTGGAATTATCCAGTGAGTACTGTATGCAAACAGATTTCAGCCTGGCTTGGCTGTTGCTTGTGTTCACAAACTGCCCTTATTACCTGCCAGCATCAGAGATTTCTGCTTGAGCTAAATACATCCTGGAGATAGGTGGACAGCAGTGGTGGTGACTTTGCCAATCAAGTGATTCCACTCTCATTGAACTTAGCAAAAGAGTGGAACAGGACTGGTCCCTGGATATGTGTAACACCTGTGTACCATCTTTCCTTCCAGTTCCTCAGTCAGTGCTCTACTTCCCCACATATTCTACCTGGAACAACAGTATCAGAAGTTTGGGCTTGAGCACATCTGTGCATCCGTCAGGCGGTGGGTTTGGGACAGTGCTAAACTGCTAAGCGCATGTAATTGTCTAGAGGTTCAGAATCAGGTTATTGGTAGAAGACTCATGAACAGGCATGCAGTTTCCCATCAAAATATGTAGCATTTGCTCCAAAGTCATCATTCCCACATAGGGAAATGATTTGTTTTGCATAAAGCAAGGGAAGTGCATGGGAATGGAGATCCATTTACTATTCCAGCACCTGTTTACAAATTCAGAGTCACTTCTCTCTGCAAGAGTACAGGAACTGAGTCTCCTTCTTCCCCACCCCAGGCCACCCATGATAACCATTCTCTCTGATAGCTGGACCAGAGACCTCTTGAGCTAAAAATGCCCATGGCAGAGATAAAACTGTCATTTGTAGATAGAATCATGTATAGATGGATCAACCCAAGTCTGCTGTGGACAGGCAAAGAGAAGCATTTGTAGCACCCATGCTCAGTGCTTCACCAATAAGCTTGTTCCTACTGCACTTGGAATCATCAGTTAGCAAGCTCCTCTTGCCACCAGAGAGGTGAGCTAGTTTATAAAAGGGTGCCAGAAATGGCTTGCCTCTCACAGAGTGCAAGGCTTCCACAGAAGTGGGAGGCCTAGGCTTTGTAATGGGTTTGCAGGAGAGGCACTGCTCTCTCTCAGTGAAAACATCATCTCACAAGATCATCTCAGATCAGAGCCACGTCCTGTATCTACTCCGACAAGCACACTTCTTCTGTGAATTCCTGTCAGCTGGAATAGTGACAACATGCCAGGAAAGTCACTCTGTTAGGCTTAACCACTTTTCACTGGCTCTCCTGTATCAGCACAGCTCTGCAGTGTGCTCATTGGATAGAAACCAGTGCTACAGGAGATAGGGGTGAAAGGAAGAAAGAGGGGTGTGCTCTGCCTTCCCTTTGCTTTGGCTGAGAAGAGAGCAGCAGCTGGAGCAGTTGTGCTCCTTGGGCTTTCAGAGGCATTGTCAAACTGAAGAGAAGAGGTGGGGCCTCTGTTTGCCCAGCCCTCCTTCTCTATCCTCTCTCTGGATCCTCAGACCCTCCCTCTCACTGCTCTCCTTAGCCCTAGTCTGCTCCTTAAAAGAACTTACACTGCAGCATCTCACACAGACAGAAATATGTCAAGAGCATCTGGGATTAATGAACCACCTTAAATTGATCTATTTTAATCATGATTTGCAAACATTCCTAGGAACATTTAAACTGAAGACCTCATCTTTAACAATGCTATCCCACATTTTCCAGAGAATCCAGATTATCCAAAGACTATTAATCCTATTTCAGAAASCTTTGTCTTTCAGAAGGGGGCTGCTCAGCACTTCCTGAAAATCCAGAGCCTTTGAGATGTCCCATTACAAGAAAATCACCAGCCACATGACTTGTTGTAAGTAGTTCAATAAAATTAGTTCTTTCACTAGTGGCAGCTGTTGATGCAGAATTCAGTTCAGTATGAATTGGGGTCTCACACTGCCCACCAGCACGCCCATCCCTGACTTTCCTAAAAAGAATCCAGTTCATTAGAAGGCAGTTAAATAAGATCATTCTGTACATCTCCCCAACCCATCTGCTGCTTTACAGCTTTTTCCTAAACTCTGGGACCAGCTGAATTTAAAGCCACACAACACAAAGGAAGGAATCTGAAAGCAAAACAGCAAGATTGCTGCCCAGCAGCATCTGCATCTTTAAGCTAAGACTGTTGATTTTTGATTGCATCTCTCTGTCTAATTACAGAGCAGTCTGCTTCTTGCGTCAGTCTCCAGTAGTATGTCCTTTAACCATAAGTGAAAGCAACTGATCCCCCACGAAGGCACATCTGCTCCAAGTCCATATTACAACAGGGAGAAAAAATGACACCTTCAGTTATATAAACCAATAAAGACTGTCTGATTTGGTTTGCCCCTGTTGCTACCAGGCAAGCTCCCCACTGGGTTAAAGACTTGTGACATCTGCTAAAAAAATGTCAGGAGTGAGGGGAACAAAACTGGATAATGAATCACACTGGGTACTCAATGCAGCTAGAAACATTAAAGGGACACTCTGTTCCCTTTCACTTCCCAGCCCAGGGAAGTCAGGATCACCAGACAACTAACTGTTACACAGTAAGTGGTTCTAGCTACCTGTGAGACATACAAAGTTATAGAGGCAGATATGCACCTCTCAGCAGCTACTGAGAAATACAGAGACATAGCAAAGAAAATAAGAATGCTAAGGAGGTATTATCAAGCTCTTAGAGCTGACAAATGGTTAACTCTGCCCCCTTGTGCATCTGCATTATGATGCAATCCTTAATTAAAAGATGACATCCCTCTCTTCTTCACATTGTAGACTAGCATATGATCCATCTCCCCATTGTTTGCAGCGCAGTCTTGGGACACCTCCATGCACACTTTGTGCCTATCTGTGCCAAGAAAACTTTTGCTGAGTAGGATGAGGAGGGGTGATGGAGATTCTCTGGGATCCACTTCAAACAAGACAAAGACATTCTGCTGCATTAAAATATCTGGTTAGGCACAAATGCTGTCCCTCACACGCCTCTCCAAATCTGCAGCTCTGAGACTATTATAAAAGCAGTTTAACTGGTCTGCTGAAGACAGCAGAACTGTCCCTCTTACAAGCTCAAAAATCATGACTCATATGGCCAAAACGATTGGGGTTGTTTTATGAATCATGTGATTTCTTCTAATAATGAATTGGCAAAGGCTGGGGAGTTTCTCAGCTCTGCTTTTGATCTTTCCAAGGAAACATTTAAATCTTTTCCCTACAGCTGCAGGAGCCTCTTGTTGTTTCTTGCTTAAATCAGAGTGTCTTCTATAATCACATGCATCCAAGAACTGGTGCTTTAGGTCCATGCTGTGTTAAAGTAATGAAATTTGTGACACAGACTTCCTCTCTTCTGCCACAGCTGATCAAATATAAAATTTCTACTATACCTGTTTTAATACGTATATTTATCTATGTACTTATGGCCTTAATTTGGAAAAAATATATATATGCACAACTTTTTACCCTGATTTTAGTAAACCAAGGATTATGCTGAGAATCTAACCAGGCATTTTCACCCATGCATGTAAGGGTACTTGACTTCTGTTTGTAAAGCTTGGAAGCCACATTCCTTGCTCGCTTTTAGCCTGGCCTCCTGAGAAGTGAAGTTTATGCCATTAAGCTTTCTGCCCACCTGCCTGCTTGTCTGTTCTTCCCTCCATCCATCCATGTGCTTGTTTGCCTACCCTGTTCTGCTTACCTTCCTTACAACATTGAAACCCACATTTAGAGGATTAGAACTCCCATAAACATCAAGCTCCTATGAGTTTCATAAAAAACAGTGGTCCAGCTGATAAGGATCTGAAGTATTACCACCCCCGTGGAAAAGGCTGCAGCATGAACTCCCTGTTCTGTCTGGCTAGCTAGCTGCCCATCAGCACACAAATGCCACCAGGCCAGTCAGCATGGAGGCACCACACATGCAGCACAGAAGCTGCCTCTCTCTCAGTCAGTAATCAGGAGAAATGAGAAGAAGTTGAAGGGACTGTGAGAGGGGACAGGGCACTGGCAATACTGTGAGGCTGAAGGAGCCTGACCTCACAAAGGCTGTGGGGTGTGATAACTGGGATTATTGGGAAGTAGGAGGAGAAAGGGAAGAAGAAAGTATAGCAACTGGATACACAAGTCTACCAGAACTTCTGCCTTCCTAGATCTCACTAACTGTGTTGGCTGCAGAACAACCTATCTGGGCTCACACTGGCACTCCTGAATTTTTTAAAGTCAATCTCATTTTCATCAAGTTCCTCCAAAGCCAGTCAGTGAGCTCCAGGCCACAGCGAAAGCAGTTCCTTCTCTCCTTGACAATCTCTGAATTGTCAGTCCAGGGGAGGTTTCTCCTCTGAATTTCTTTCTCTTTTCTCTCTGGAGCCGCTTCTTTCCTCAGGGTAGAGGTCTCTACCTCTTCACAGAAGCACACAGAGTATCCCTGCATACACGTGGCTGATAGAGTACCTTCCATGCCTGGAGCACTAATGGCCCCTGGAACACCTAGGAATTTCTCCACAACAGCCTGGAATAGGTGACCAGAGGTACACAAAAGCAAAATGCAGACGTTTGTTCTTCTGAAGAGCAGAATGACAACAAATCAGCAAAGAGCAAAGGCCTCAAATCCACAAATGTTGCCACTGGTCAGTCAGTGAAGTCCCATCAATCTGACTGCCGCAAACAAGTGACGGTAGGATCACAGCTAACCCTCTTGCATCCTTTCTGTTACAACAGACAGGGTGAGTGGGATGGTCTGCCAGCTGAGATGGTCTTGACCTCAACTCCTCTCTGTCAGTAGTTACCTCCCATTAAAATAAAACTCTGGTTTAGATTTAAGGCATTTTTATAAAACACCAAAGCAGAATATCTCCTCTTTTCCTTTCTACCTTATTTTGAAGGCCCTTCTTTCTAAAGCAGTGTTTTCATCAGAAAAATGCCCAAGATACAGAATGAAACAGAACTATTAACCCTACAACAGACTGGAGGAAGGCAGGCAATATTCAAACCAAAACAAAATCCGCTGGTGTTCATTCTAGTCTAGTCTGATGAAAGTCCTCTGGAGGCCAGTGGGACCTAATGAAATGCAACATCACTGACACTACTACTGTATATCTTCTATCTCTCTGCAAATTATGACACCTCCCGTTCATTTTATGATATCAGGTGGCCACAGAGTCAAGATAATAATAATTCTTCCCCTTTTCACTATGAAAAGGAAAATGTTCCCTCAGTCAGGAGAAGGGGCTGATTTGTTAAAAACTGTGATACATCCCAAGTGCTTTCTAATACATTAATACCAGCATATGCTACTAGGAGAGTAGTTGGAAAAAACTCCAGTGCAGCTGATCGAGATGGAAGCGCCTGCAAAGAGTGTTAGGTGCTCTTTCATGTCACCATGCACCCATCATCTACCTTGATTCCAGTAGCCACGCAAAGATGCCAGTCTGCTTACACATAAATCATCACATCACAAGTGCAAATTATGTTACTGCTTGCCACAACCAATCTCAAAGGCCAAAGCTGGAACAAATGACACACCAGAAGAGAGGACCCCTTACTCAGCCCTGCCCAGCTTCTTTTCAGCATGTGTTGCCCCATCTCCTCCAAGACCAAAAAGCTTCAATTACCTTCATCTCTCTTGCGTTTGTTGCTCTCTGTGCCAGGGGACGTAATTCCCAGAATACCACTGATGGAGTAGGAAGAGCCCGCAGAGTCGGTACTCACTGAGGACACCTGGGTCACAGACCCTGTGGAGGCTGTAATTGAAAGCAAAGAAGTCAGTGTGCATGAAAATATGAAAGTCAATGGGCACATAAGCTTCCTATTGCTATGGTGTGATCAAGACAGCCTGGGGCTCTCTCAGCTGCCGTGTGCCCATCTGGCTCAGAAAGCTATCTACTACCAAGCTAAACAGTGGTGCTGCACCTCTCTGGACTCTGAGGTGGTAGGAGTGGCAGCAATCCTCTGCACCTTGAGATTATGTACTGTGGGAGGCAGGAATGGAGCAGCAGTTGGCCCCCATCCCCATCATTGAATTGCTTTTTACAAGGTGCCTCACAGACATGGACACGTGTATTGCTCTTTGCTCTCATGAAAGCCTGCAATGCAAAACTCCAGAGAGGTGTAAAGAGGCCCTGGCACATATGGGACAGGCTATGCCTTTCCTTTAAAAGCTCAGCTTGAGACCACTGGTCAGTTGTCATGGGAAGGAAAAGCTAAGGGAACCTTTTGTATCAAACTCATCATCCCAGACCAAGTAGAAAGCAGCAGGACAGTGTTAAGAAGTGACAACAGAGTGCCAAATAGGAGGAAAGTTTCAACCACTGTTGTGCCAGAGGTACCTTTGGAAGATACATTTCTAAGGCCAGCTCATGCTGTCTGTCTACCTGTTCAAATCATTAATGAAGTGGAAGGAGCTGGATTTGGAGCATAGTAATGCTCAGAAATGAGACCTTACAAAAACAATGTCCAAGTAAGATGGTGTGGAACACTTTCAGCCTCCTGGCACAGAAACCCCATAGTAGTGAAGTGTCATGCACTTGTTATGCTTGATTTGCTGCCCAAGCCACAAGTCTCTAGTCAGTGAAAATCTTTCTGAACAGCAAGGGTTACACAGAGATCTAGGCAAGACCAGCTGTGGATCACATGTGGCTGAAAGGCCATGAAGCTCCCCAAACTGTGAATTAAATCTGCTTTCCTTTGGCAGAGCCCTTAGGAAAGGTGCTGGCTTCAGCGCCCAGCTGAAGGAGGTCATTATTTATAGTTCATGCAAGTCTGGAGATGCCAGTCAGCATTGCATATATGGTGTCCATGTGATGCTGTGAAGTTCCATATTTCCAAGAAGCTCTGAGCCTGTACACGTACAGGACGTGTGGCCCTGGGCTGAAGGGGGAACACCAGCATCCATCTTCATCTACTCACAGGCTGAGCCTGAGCTGGCAGGTTGCCACTTCACAGGAGCTAATCACAGAAGGCAACTTGCATGCCCCCAGATCTTGGGAGAATTCGGTGCCAGGATCACACCGAAGCCCTCTGGCCACAGCACTGGAGTGAGCTAGAGGCCACACAAAACAAATCAGTGTCATGATTTCCTGCTGGGTTTATCAAACCCAGATTCTTAGAAGCAAGATTTTTTTTTCCACTCTTGTTTTTCTCAATAGGAGAACAGTCAGCCCATAACTTATCATAGCAAATTGGCTGCTGCTTTTCCTCCTTTGAGGTTATTTTGGCATTTCCTTGAAAGAAAGACTCAGGATGCTGCCCTGCAATGGATCTCTTCGAGAAGTTCAAAGTGTTAACACAGCTCTTTGCTATCACAGTATCAGCTCACCTTTGCCACCTGAGGTCAGCAAGTGTTATCCCCATTTCACACATGAAAGCGTTAAGACACAGAGTGACTGAGACCTCCAGTCTGCCTCCATTTTGGATAACAAGCAAGACCTTGTCCTCCCCCCAGCAGTTTTCACAGAACAAGGAATTGAACTCATACAAAAAAAAGGCAGAACATAGTCACAAGTTATCTGAATCCTCTCATTTCTTCTGTGGCAGAGTTAGGAATATATTCTAGTTTTCCAGTAGCCTTAAGTAATGATTCATCCACTGCCTCCCTCAGTACAGGACATTTTTTCCACAGTAAGGAATCAAACTCAAGTGTAGCCTCCTAGGTAGACAGGCAAAGCACCTGACACAAAATAACTAGTATCCCATGATGCCTCCATTCTACCCTGTTGTTCAGGAAAGTGGAGGTGCTCAAAGATCCCCATGAGGAATGGCTTCACCCCACAGCTTGTGTGTACACAACTACACAGGTCACATGTCATACACATGAAGGCGCTTAAGATGGTATCTGAAGAGAACAAATACCTCTGATAAAGAGAAAGACCATCAGCTTGGTAAAATGCAGAGGAGGCCTCACTAAGCAGTACACCCCTGCCAAAGATCACCTCCCCCACGCTCACTTGACTCTTGGCTGAATATTGCTGGTCTGTATCTGAATTAAAGTTCAGAAAGTTTTGCTGCCTCTTCACTCAAGACTGCAAGTGCACAAAGAATTATGGAAGGGATGGTTGATAGATGAAAAAAACACATTCAAAACTACTTACTGACTAATGATGCAGAAAATGTTATGAATAAGTATCCCTTTCTTGATTTATTACTTTAATTATCTGACATTCTATAGACCCCCATTAGAGGGAGGGGGGTCGGTTTAGATTTCAATTTTCTGTCTCATGGTGAAAGCTATTTATCATAATAATCAGTAAAATTCAAAACCTTTTAGCAGTATTTATAAAATTCATTTACTATGTTCAGCCCTTGGAGAATGACAAAGAAGGCGCATTAGCACGTGTGCTGAAGTGTTTTATGCAGAATTATCTGTCCATAAGAATGATTAAAAGTTCTTTAGAATATTTGTAATCCATTATACTATTTTTTTTAATATAAAAAAGAAAAGTTTTCCTTACCTATGCTGTGACTGGAGGCAGGGACTTGCTGATTGGGTGGCTGCTGTACCTTCGTCCGTATGATCCTGCATGCAGTTGAAAAGAAATAAATGACCACTTACTATTAAGCATCAGACATTTTTTTTTTCAGTTCAGGATATCTAGATCAATACAAAAATGTCTTTCTGTGTATCATCGCCTTCTCATCTACAGAAAGATCAAAAGTTTGGCAGGTAGACCCAGGCCTATATTTTTGTCTCCAGCCCATGTCTTCAGTGACATTTTGATGCTTAATTCCTACAGGTTCTTTGGGATCCTATTGGGAGTTTGGTGCTCCAGTCCCATTGAGAATCCAGTCTTAACTGCCAAGGTAACAGACATATATAGCTATTTGGGCACCTCTTAGGCCCAACACCCTATCCTCAGGGAGACGTACACTTTTGAGTCCAGGCAGCATCGTTAGGTGCTTGAATACCTCTGTAATTCTTTCCCTAAACTACCCCTGGGTACAGTACTCAGACATCTTAGGAACTTAGATACCTCTGAAAAGATTCTGCTTAATCAAATTGATATTAAAACAAAAACATGCCAGATTGAATGCTAGTCTTAAGAGCTGAGTAACTACATTGCCATTCCTGGGAACAGCCTCTGATTTGATTTATAATGATGCAAATCAGGAAAAACTCAAAGATGTAGATAAATAAAAGAGAAGGCATGTGTTGTGCTACAGGAAGAAGGGTGATTGTTAAAAACAGCCACAGAGGTGCTCTGTTAAGTGTTCACCTGCCAGTGCACAGTTAACAAGGAAGAGATAAGGTCTGAAATGCTGCTAGAGATTAAATAGTTTTGCCACAGACTGCTGTGGAAGCAAGATGAGTTGATACCTTGAATGAAACGTGCTCTTTACTCAAATCACACGTGTCTGCTTTATGCACTTTTTATGCAGTGGTAATGACATGGTAAGCATTTCTCCTGTGTTTATCTAACACGCTTTTTTCCCATTTCTGCCTGCCTTGAATTTGGGAGAGGAGCAGAAAGGAGAGAAGAGGAAAGGAGAGGAGAGGAACTGTGTGGATGGATCTAGCATGTGAATGCATTCACACAAATTCACAAAAATTACTAATTGCTTGAAAGGTACATTGTAAGCCTGTACAGGAACAAGTGACACCTTATCCCCATCCCAGAATATGTCTCCCTGTCTGCCCCTCCTCTTCCCATCCTGCTATGGAGTTTGCTGGGGGTGTAGAAGGGGCCAGGTCTGCAAACAAGTCAGTATTTGGCTGTCAGCACCCAAGTGAAACTGCTGGAAGTTAGACATCTTCAAATTCCTTGGTAACCAAGTCCTTAGCTTCTTTTCCCCCTACAATGCACAGAAGCAGCCAAGCAGCGGGCAAGCACTGGAGTCAGAGAGAGTTGTGGAAGCAACTTCAGTGTGGGAGAGGACACAGCTGAAGATGACCTAGAATTGTGTGTGAGCAAGGTTGGAAATAGCACCCTACACAAGGCTTCCCCAATGTCATGGTGAAGGAAGGGTATTTGGGGCCTCCTGACACATAAATATCTTCATCTCTGAAGAGATGGAGGACAGGAGTGCTTTAAACAGCTGGGCAGCTCTCAGCTTATTTGAGCAAAGCTAGTTGCAATGATTAATTAGGCCTTAATCACACAGAGTTGCTCCTGCTGTGGAAGAGTGGCCTATTATTAATATTAATGTTATTAATGAATAATAATAGCAATTATTCACTCATATATGGGGCAGAAGCTCAAATTCATCTGCTAGAATGCATACTCCTTAATGGGGATGTGCTACACATAGTTTGTCATAGCGGCTTTATAGCATGCTGCCCCAGCCCTTCAGTCTCTGACAATTATGACAACTCTCCTCCTGAAGACTACAGCAAGACAATAGCATAGTGGTGCTATGGCTGTACCACAGGCAGACTATGCAGCCGTGCTAGCTGCAAGAATCCCATTGAATGACTTCTGATGGTGGTTCAAGACTATGGCTAAAAAGCCTTATCTGAGTTGCACAGCAGGGCTGATAAAGACTCGTCACATTTGCACAAAGGACATCAGCAAATAGGGTCCAAGTCTGATTGAACTAAGATTCAGGCTCCTGTGGAGCAGGCACTTCAGAGCATTCACGCACCCAAAGTTCCCAGCAGGTGTTTGTATGTACATATTTTCAAAAGCAAGGCTTGCAATAGGCAGCATGAGATGGTAGGAATCTCTGTACCTTTCAGGATCTAGCCAGGAAACCTTCTGAAAATCTGCCCGTTGTTTACTGCAGAAACCCTCCAGGTCTGCTGCAAGTGCCAAAGCCACTTGAAATACATCTTACATGTCTTGAAAAGATGTTTTGGAAAATGCCAACTACACTGCTGTTTGTGTGCAGATTTACACATTCAGGAGTAGAATGCCTCTGAAAGCACATTCCCTTTGTACCATGCCATGCTACTCCAGGCTTGGGCTAAGGTGTTCTGCTAATCCTGCTGGCTGCTGTGTCTTGTCTCTCTAGTAGTCTTCACTGACGGCTAAAGAAAAAAAGAAAACTCCTCATACAACATTTACCTTTCCCCACACCTGAAAGTTTGGGGATATATATAGCCATCTCTGTGCATAGACATCAGCCTGTCCTCTCTCCTCCAAGACTGCATCTGGTCTGCCAGGAAATATGGTACATATGAAATTTCACCTCTCCTCCTGTCACCCAAGGCCATCAACTCTCCTGCAATTGACCAATATGTTCTAATCCTGCCAGTCTTTCATGCCTTAAGAGTAAGGTTATGCATCCTTAACATGTAATATCCTTATCAGTAAAGCTTTGAAACACGTTTACTTTAAATATGAGGATAAATCCCACAGACTACACCATGGAATAAGGAGAATTTAGAATTAAAGCCTAATGTTTGAATGTGAATTCCAGGCATGTTGTCATAATAGTTTGGTTTGGGTTTTCAGGATGTGCTCATAGGCTGGCGAAAACAATTCTCTGGGTAAACAGACTGACTCAGAAAGATTGTGTGTATTTCAAAAGGAGTTTCACACCTTTGAGAAAAGGAAAAGATCTTAGCCACAGTCACAAGAAGATGAGAAAGAATGAGATTTCCGGCCAAAGAACTTGATTGCAGATCACAGAATAGATTTGCGATGCAATGGCAGTGAGTGTGTGGACATTATCAGAGTGGAAACATTCAAGGACAGAGCAAGAGGCAGAGTATGAAAAATTGATATGAGCCAGTGGAACCTGTTTAGTCATTCAGTTTCCTAAAGTTGTGACTGCCTTTTTGGCAGGTTTTTGAACAATGCCTGAAGTTCTACTACACAAACACAGCACTGCTCATAGTAGCAACAATACTTCTCACATGATAGGACTAGAGTTGTTTTTGATGGGAACAGAGTTGGCCTGTAGTAATCTGAGGACAGTTCTTAGTAGAATTTTCATTCAATTTTCCTGGTTTCCATGTTATATCTAAAACAAACCTTTTTAACATAAAATTGCAATGTCTACAGGGTTATTCATTGCTGCCTTGAATTCTAAGCTAGTTATGAACTTGCAGGCAGTACTAAAAGCTGTGAGTGACCGAACCTATTCTTGCATTTATCCATGCAAATGTATGACTCCTCATTCAGTTTGGCGAGATAGAGCCAGTATTCTTAGCTAACACTGTGGAAGTCTCTCCTGCTATTCAAGTGGCAATTCCATTCATGCAAATCTGGTTGGGATAGCCAATAAAATAATATTACCTCAGTTTATTTCATGTCCACAGACACAGATTGGACGGCATAGTTGCATTCAAAAGACTTACATGAAATGGCACAAGTGAAAACCATCCCACCAGACTGGTGAGATTGAAGCCCTGTATAGAGAATACTCCTGAGAGAAAGGAAAGGACACTGCTTGTCAGGGGGGATGGGTGTGCAAGAGGCTGTCTGAGCACCCAGCCTTCCAAATATTTAGCACTTATTATCAGCCTGGGAGGGTTGGAGGCATAACAGAATATTTCACGGTACATTTTTCAACACCAGCATTGGAAATCATTTGGCCTGTGATGTGAACTTGTACACATGCCATCAAGAGAGTGAATTTGGTCTTCTTAAATAGTTTAACTGAGATGGAAGTAGATAGAACACTGAAAGAAACTAATGTAATCACAGGCTTCTATGTGAACCAGGCCTGCCTGGGAAAGTCAGGGCAAATCTCCCAAATGCAGGGTTGAGGCTCCAAATGAGATTCTCCTGCTTCTTTACAAAAGTAATTCAAAGTCACTTAAGTATATCCATTTAACAAGCAGATGACTGGAGCACTTGGAAGCTACTGACCAAATTCCACTATTTATATTCGTAGTAAATGGTACCAAACACCAGTTCACATGATTCTGGATCAACTTCAGTAATATTGAGTAGATGGCAGGAAGACAGCAGTGCTACCCTGAGATCTGTTTTTGATCCACTTCTCCAGACACCTGGACTCCAGCCTTTTTCTACGTCACCACTAGCTCCAATATTTGAAGTCTCAGCTTTCCCCCCTAGATAAAAAACTTCCCATGGAATCCCTACTCAATCCAGGTTTCAGTCCAATACTGAGACCTCAAATAATCCAGGATCTTTACCAGAAAAGACTAGAAGTCCCAGACTGGAGAACAGGAAAAAATGGGAAAGAAGCAAAGGCTGAGAGTAGAATCTGCCCACTCCTAGGAACTGCTTATAATTTGTGATGCTTTCACTACTGAGGTGAGCTCATGGCTACTCCCAAACCCCAAACACATTACAAAAACACATGCAAACTGCATTTCTTGAAGACAACCCCAAACATCCAGTTCCATTAACAAATGAAGATTAAGTGCCAACACTTCCTAGGGAAGTCCTTTCCCAAGCATGTGCAAGTTTTTACCTATTAATTGAGCTGACGCTGGGCACGGTGTCATTGTCACACACTCGCTCGGCTAGAAGTCTATCCCTGATCTCCCACGCAAACATGGTAGGATTTTGGCGTTTGTACTCTGCAATTTTTTCAACAACTTTGGGTGTGGCGACCTTTGGTTTTGATCCTCCAATCACTCCAGGCTTAATACTACCAGTTTCGTAATACCTGGGACAAGATCCAAAACAAAGCTTCAGTTATCACAAAAGGACAGAGAACATGCTTTGAGATTTATAGAGAACACAATTTCAAGGTAACCAATCCCTGAAAAATCCTGATACATCTTCACTTTCACATACACATTTTCTGCCTATGTCATGCTTTATCACCTAATAGATTAACTTATAGTAATTGGAATTGGGCCTCAGGATAGAATATATATTTTTCTGTAACAGCAAGACAATAGAAACAATGACAGATTAAAGGGCATGCTGGGATCCAAAATTAACTGAAAATGTGTGTTATTAATCAGCGCTCCTGGCAATAATAGAAACAAATCACACCAAAGTCCATTTTTTTGCAGTGGACTCTTCTGTAGAAGAAATTCTCCATAATTCACATATATGGCTTATTATCACTTCATAGCAGAATGAAGGCTACATACAGTATTTGCACCTTCAAAATAAATATGTCAACATAACTTTTTCCAAATTATGGTTTTAATATGAGATATTGTTTCAATCACAATTTCTTAGGGAGAGGGAACTTTTTAGGTCTCGGAGGGCTACTTCTGATTTGGGGGATGGTTTATTTGGTTGGTCCTACAATCCTTTCTCACATACATGATCTTTACACACACAAGCAGTTCTACTGATGTCGTGCCAGGAAAGATGATACGACTGGACCCCTAAACTGACTAAAACCTAAGACAGTCTGCCAGATTTCTTGCTCATGTAATCAGGCAAGTGCAACTATTTTTGGTAGAATTGCAGCAACACATTCCAGCTGAGATCCCCAGCTCAACTGATTTCCCTCTTTTAATAAATAAAGCCTTGAAAATGCTGTTGAAAACAGAAGTCATACCATATCCACTGAGGACCGAAAAGAAATCATGCTCCTCCAATTCTGAGATTTCAGGGAGTGCAGCACACAAGGACATTCTTCTGGCCCTGCACTTTTTTGTATCTTGTGAATTTTTACAAGCAGATGAAAAATAAACCCTGTACCTACCTGCAGCAAGACAAGTACCTTCCTCCCTAACCGCCCCTATCTAGCAAGTCCTTTCCATATAGAACACATTTGGACTTCATGAACATTTAAACCAGAGAGACCTGGCTAGCTGTATTCTTTTAATAGCTTAAACATGTCCATTGATTACTCAGTATCCAAGTTTCTAGCAAGGAGCTTAGAAAAGACTCCCAAATAAAAGCATAAGCTTGTTTATTAATATAATTTCTCTGCAGCTACTTGACATCCATATTACAGGATTTTTTTTTTTAATTCCACAATCTTTCCAGTGTGAGGAGAACACAAACAAGCTTTGAAGCTGAAGTCTGTCTCACTACAATATGTTACCATGTTTATCAAATTTCTGCCAGGTTACTGTTTTTTAATCTTTCTGGGAGACCACTGTGTGCAGGGCCTAAAATCCCTTTAAAGAAAGTGACACCATGTTGTTGGTACATGTTTTCAGACACTCTGGATGCAGATCTGGACTCTTCTCTACTTGTCTCCATGGAGCCAATTAATGGAAAGTGCAAAGTGTCAAAGATGGATTAAACCTTCTTGTTTCCCTAAACTCAGCCTAGAAATGAGCCACAGGGCATGGTGGTAAAATTTTGCTCCTCCCATGCTATGTTTCCTGAGGCCATAATAAAATTATGGCAAGCTTGCACCACAAACCTGCTATAACCTTGCATCCCTGGTCTCCTAAGCTTTGCTGGTGGTATCTCTCCTTTGAGGAAGGGTATAGAAGAAGGTTATAAAATACAGTGAATGCTACTCAAACAAAAAGTTGTCATTTTCTTAGCTTCAGTCAAAACCAGCAGATTTTACAAGCATTCCTTTGCGTTTTTCTCTGGCACTGCCTCTCTGCACCTCAACATGTTGCCCCTTGGCTCACTTTCCTGTCAATGCAGGATAATCCAGCTGATAAGAAAATCAGCTACTAACAGGCTTGGAAAGCACTAACTGAACAAACAAGACCCTGTTTCTCATGGCTGACTCTGCTAAGGTTTGGTAAGCAGTGAAGGCAAAGGCCTGGACCTCCAAAGGTACAGAAGGATTGTACTGCCTGGTACTAGCTCACTAAGGATCCACAGTGTCAGCTTGCAGAAATCACTCAGCTGTGTCAGCTTAATGAAACATGAGTGCAACCAAGAAATGAAAGCCCTTGGTGAACTCTGGAGAGCAAGACCTTCATTCCCAAATCTTCTAACCACTAATCAGGCACATACCCACACACCCTTACTGATCTGAGCCCAGCAAAAGTCTATACACTTTAATCAAAATATTCATAGCAAATAGGAAGGTGCTGCACCTTTTCCCTGGGACACCAGGAGAGCTTGTGTGTGACATGGGACAGTTAATGCCTAGTGAAACATACAGCAACCCCTTTCCTATTCACCCTGACATTTAACTTGGGGAGCAGCCCAAAGCAACTACAGGCTACAAAAAGCTACAATCTCTGACTCCCAGCTCCATTTTAAAGACAGGCTCAGTTGCAATTTGATTCATTTTATGAAAACTAGGTCCAGGCCTTTTAGTCCCAGCAAGCTGTCAATGCAAGTGAAGAGTGGGCATCCCTGCAGTACTCTCCTATGAGACAGTGATGGCAACCAGACAGTTCTCTACCTTTGGCCTGGCTGATACAGCCTGCAATGGGCCATCATTTAGTTGGTTTTAAGGCTGCATTAAAGACTAGTAGATTGAAAGATTTTAACCATAAAATTTCAAATGTAAGGATTTTTCATAAGAATTCCTAGTTCTGTTTTTCAAATACACACACACGCAGAGCTCCAATTACAGTGACATTTTACGCACTGTAATTATTAGTTATGAAAATAATGAACTATAAAATTCTTATTTATTGTTGACAATTTAAATGACAACACTCTTGAGCTTCACTTTTAGCTCCATAGTGCAAATATATCTAACGATAAATCTATTCAAAATAGCAAAAGTAAAACTGCTGGACATTTCACTGTGAGGTAGATAAACTGTCTGTTTCTTAGCTTTACATTGGTCCTGATAGGAATTGTTGGTAAGTCTGCTGCAGTGGAGGGTGTCACAGACAGAATTATTAATAGTCACTTTGGGGATTAGGAGCCTGTACTGAGAGCAGACACAAAGGTATAACAGAATGAAATAGCCTGTGATGGACAGGCAGGTCTCAAATAAAACATATGAAAAGTTTTTCTCTTAAAAAGAGTAAAGACATCAGTGTCCTTAAACCTACCCCAATGTAAAATCAGGAGGAACGCCCATAGCTTCCAGAGGCTGCATCTCTGTACAACTAGGCATAAGAGAAAAAGCAGGGATGCCCAGCGTAACACTGGTTCACATGGCTTTCTAAAAGCACACTGTCCAGGACTGTAGAGAAGCTGTTTGCCAGTTCAGATGGTCAGAGATAACAGGGTTCGTGAGCTATAGGGTGAAGAATGCCAAGGTCTACAAAAAGGTCCTACGACTTTGCCAAGTGGAAGATCATAAATGCTGCTAATCCAGGGAAGGTCCTGTGCGTGCTACTACATGAGTATCTGCTCTACTAGTCTTTACAATTGTACTATGATTGATAAAAAAGCTAGTTAAAAATGAATTGTGGTGTTGAAGTTTGGTAAATATTTGAGGAATAGGCTTTTTCAAACTATCAAGAAAAAATATCGTAATAAAATTTTTTTCTTAATATGACATGCTTAAGCATGGACTTGAATTTCAAAGCATTTTAATAAAGTAATTTAAACAAATGATGTTCAGTTTTGTCCACAAGATACAAAGAAGCGAAAATTATATTTTTTGTCTGAATCTAATTCAAAATTTTAATAAGAAATCAGGAAATGTCTGGAATTCAGAGCTTAATTTGTTGTTCCTCTACTGCTTTGAGCAGTTCCTATCCAAGCAGATGACTACTTTCAAAATAGCCAAATTTAAGACAGTTAATAATTAATTATTGCATTATGTGTTTTAATTAAGGGTGCATTCCATCACAAGAGTAAAAAAATAAAATCAAATAAAACAGCAGGACAAATTTCAAAATAGCCAGTGTAAATGAACGCATGACAATGCTCGTACAATACCTAATGATATAATATGCTAAAAGAAGATGTTCTTCAGAAAGCAGAAGGAGTTGCTTTCAGTGTATGGTTCATAACTTCATTTTTTTCATTTTACTGAAGATGAGTCACAGATTTCTCTATTTGTTCAGAACAGACAGATGCAGGATATATATCACATATATACCAAATACACTACATGTGGCGTTTTGTACTTTGCTTTGGAATTATCTGTGAGAAATTGTGAAAGGGCTGAAATAAATGTATAAATAGTTGCACTTTCTTCTCATGTCAAGCATATAAAAATCATGAGGAAATAAATGGCAAGGAACACTGCATCATGGCTGGACTGATTTCCTAAGATTTTTATTATTCTCTGTTTGATTTATCCCTTGTTTTACAGCCTGTGAGTCAGGGACAGGCATTGATTTTTTTTTTAAATATATATATATAGACATAGAAAGATTTGTTGTTCTCCCTTTACCTGCCAAGTATTTTGCTGACACAACCATGGCTGACCCGCAGCTGCCTGGAGATGTCACAAGGCCTGACCCCTTGGTGGGCAAGTTCGACGATCCTTTGGCGAACAACATCTGGAAGGGGGCGACCATTCACAAAAACACCCCCTAACTGATTCACTCCTCCATGTCCTGAAACACACAGGGGAAGGGGGAAAAGGGCAGAAAAAAACAGCTCTGTGATAGTTGGATGACATTTCTTCACAGCAATCCTATTTAGTCACAGTATTCTCCAGTACTGGGGCTCACTCCTCCAAGATTCTGATAATTCTCTAGTTTTTTTTTCCCATGCACTGTTGAAATCACAAGAATGGAGGGAATCAGGGCCGTGCTCTCTTCTGATTGATTGAAATTTCGCACTGCTGCAATGCTACTCACTGAAGAAGTGCCTCCTGCTTGAAGGCAATTTGGTCCCCTTGTTTGAAAAATGACCATTTGAAACCACAGGTTTATGTCCAGATCTGCCAGACATGGACCATGTTCCTTTCAAATGCAATGACCAATTTTGCCTGAGTAAGGACTCCCTAGGCAGGCCTGGTGGCTGCCTAAGTGGAGAAGAGGCTTTTCATCAGTTCTGACCAGGAAGTCAAGGAAAAACAAAGCTGGTTGATCGCTCTGTGTACATCTATACATATCTAAGCAGAAAAGGGGTTGCCTGAATTTAAATAAGCATTTTTTTTTTTCCAAATGACTTGACTTAATCAAGAGCAAAAAACAGAGAATGATTTCTTCTCTCACAATTTACAGCAGTCTTGGCAGATATTACGATCCCACAAATGAAATGTGAACACTCAGCCAAGCCCAATATATTATTCTTTTTCTAGCAGATTTGCACTGTTCACCTTTAGCAAGGTGAATCATATATCTGGTGGGAAATGGGACCCAGTCAGATGAATAGTAGTGAAACTGTGTAAAACCAATGAACATGTAATAATCCCATGTAGCATATGAGAAAATATAATTAACCATCATGTTGTTAATCATCCAAACTACTTAGATTGCAGAGGAGCAGAGAAATTGAAAACAAGCAATAGGGGCAGGCAGCGTAGATGGCAACACTGTAACAAAAATAATAAGGAAAATCTCTCTGTTTACACAGGACTTGAACTGTACAGAATAAGCTGACAAGTCAAATGCCTCAATGTTCAAAAAAAAAGATTATATACAGCCATTTTTATTTAAATGCGGTCATTTCACCATTGATAAACTGTTGTCAAACTTTGTAAACACCTTCTAAAACTGAATCCACATTAAATATTTGATTGCTAAAGCCACTTAAAGCCTGCAAGATAAAGCCTTTTATCAGTTTTAGGAGCGGACCTTTCCCAGCAGCAAGGCATAATTTTCAAGGCGTCTGTCCTGCAAACACAAGTTTGTTCTGAGCACACCAAGCGTAGCTGGGGGCTGCACTTTTCAAAGGCAGAACCTGGTAATGCAAAGGTAAAATACAGCGCTCCTCCGTGTGCTGAAATGATTTTAAGGCCAGAGAGGGAAAAGAAACTCTACGAGTGATTAATACTAAAAACACAGGACCATTCCCACAAAGCTGGAGTGAACAAGACCTCGGGCTTTTCACCCATTAGCAGCTTTAATTATATTAAATCATGAACAGTGCGTTTAATATGAACGACAACATTCTGTAGGGCTTTTATTTTACAGTGAGAGAAGGGGAAGGGAAGGTGGAAGTCGAGAAGAAAGGAAGAAAAGGAAGGAAAGAAAGAAAGAAGCGAGGAAAGAAGGAGAGGTTGAGAGAAGAAAGCAAGAAAGCGAAAGAAAAAGAAAAAGAAAAAAGAAAAAGAAAAAAGAAAAAGAAAAAAAATGAAATACATTTCCTTCGGGGACAGAGCTGAGTCTCCGCTCCTAACCAGACACCCCGGCCCCAGCGGGGCCTGAAAAGGACGCTCCGCTCCCGAGCCCAGTCGGGGAAGGAAACAAAGGCTCCCGGGCCGCCCGGCTGCGGCTCCCTCTCCGGGAGCGGGGAGCGGAGAGTGGGAGCTCCTGGCCCCGCCGCCCGCGGGTCGGCGCGGAGGCTCGGGCGCTGACGCCGCGCCCCGGACCGGGGGACACCGGATGGTGCCGGGGTCCGGGGCTGCGGAGGATCCCTGGCAGGCCCCTCCGCCGAGCTCCGCACCCTGCCGGGGCTGAGTCCAAGGCCTCCCCCTTTTTAGCAGCGCCCCGAGTTAGCCCTCCCCTGGCCTCTCCGGGCTGCGAGGACAGTCGAGGCGGCCGGTCGTCCCGCACCGCTCGGCGCAGGGAAGTTTCTCTCCTGAGGAGCTGTTTGCGGGAACACAGTGCCTTGCCCACCGTCCACGAGGGCCCGGCTGAGCGGAGACACGCCTGTCCCCGCGCCGGCCCGTGGGAAAGTGCGGCCCCGGGGACACGGCGGGAATGACCCTCCGGGAAGGGTTTCCCGGCCAGGTCGCCCTCCTGGCGGACAGCCAATCTGCCAGCCCCAGTGCCAAGACGGGCTGGGAGCGGAGGGGAACTTAGAGGGCTCTATATAGGGGGCAACACCAGGCAGGGTGTGTGGCGGCGTGCGTGCCCGGGGGCACGCGGAGGCGCAAACGGGCGCGGACCGTGCCAGTGCGCCAAGAGCCGCAATTCCAGCTCCCCCGCCCACGCGCGCCCGCACCCCGAGTGCCACCGTGGGCAGCAATGCCCACGGGCCCCTCTCTCGGGGCTGTACCTCTCCCGGACCCCAGGCGAAGGGAGCCGTGATCCGCGCGCGTCCTTCTATCCTGGGCCCCAGGGGGAGGTGGGGAGTGCGATCAGGTGTGGTGGGTTTCTCCGCACCTCTTCTGTAGGAAAAAGCCCGTTTCCCCCTCTTCTCATGCCTGCTACACAAGGCTATGGGCTGCCCGGCGCAGCCCACAGCGCCAGCCCCTGCTCTAGGCGCTCAGCCCCCACCTGCCCTGCCCTCCCTGAGCCATGGCAGCCGATGCGCTGCTCCCTTTCTTCTCTCTTTTGCCCTACGCTACCGCTGCCCGCACCTGCTCTGCTCATCTTTCGCCTCTCCCCTCTCTCCCAGCCCCAGCCTTCTGGCTCTCGGCCTCCCAAAATACCAGCGTCCAATAGGAATCGGGGATGGGAGACGACACTCGAGGGGTTCTTTCAGCAGAGGGGACAAGGGGGAGTCCCCGGCGGAGAAAGGACACGATGGTACCCCTTAAGCCGTCTCCGTCGCGGTGACCAACGAAAAGTTATAGGAAGCGAAATTTTTGCGAAGGAAGAAGTGGCGATAGAGGCCGCCAGGAAGGGAGCGGGGGAGGGAAGAGACCTCGGCGTGGAGGGACAGACAGAACTCACGCTCGCCGCGAACATCGCCGCGGAGAGGTGCGGCGCCCTCCAGCCCGCCTGCCCGTCTCAGCCCGCCGACGAGGAGCGCAGGGGACCGACCCGGCCGCCCGAGGCACGGGACGGGAAACAGGCAGACGGGCGGGCTGTGTATATTCGTGGATCTTCCCACCTGTAAGGCTCTGGCTTCTCTGCCAGCAAAATCACAAGGCGATGAAGCGAGTCCGTGCTTGGGTCGGCGGTTTCTGGCCTCTCGCTCTGAGGAGTATGGAGAAACCATGGGGGCCTGCCACGGCCGGAGCAGGAGCTGAGCTCCCGCTCCTGAGCCCCCCACCCTGTCTAAACGCCGGCGCCCGGGCAGAACCCTCCATCTCCACCAGGCAGAGATAGAGGAGCACAGGATCCCTACGGGAGCACAACCAAGGAGCTTCGCTCCCCTTAGCCAAGGGAAACCGGTGTGGTTCGCCCGGGTCCCAGTCTCCGCTTTTAGGGCATTATGTGGAGTGTGGGTTTTTTTGTTTTTTTTGTTTTTAACTCTCTCTCTCTCTCCCGGTAGGGAGAAGCAGGTCCGGAGATGGTTTGGCAGCGATTGGTATTAACGTATTTTCAGGAACAGCTAGGTGATCAGAGCGCAGGTAGTGGGTTTTTTTTTTTTCCTTGCCCTTTCTTTCCCCAGAAATTCCTGCAGAAGATATCGATTTTCCGTGACTTTGGTTAATGGAAAGAGCCTCTCCCTTAGTGGTTTCTCCAACTTCTGATGTTCAGTCAAATTAGGCAAACCTGCCCTCCTTGCACACCAGGTTTGAAAGCGTCACGATCCGTTTGGCTCACACCTCCCAAAAATGCACTCAGTTGATAATGGTTCCTTTGGAGATGGGGCTTGTGAGTTTTTTCCCCAAGATCAAAGACAGATTTTTTTTCGCCCGTAAAGTTGTCTTTTTAAAAATTAATTGATTTGATTCAACTAAGGGGAGAAAGAATCGCAGCTCTAAAACGGTGTATTTCCGTGGAAGCGAAAGTGTATCTTCCACGCGGTCGAATCGAGTCACCGACTACCATCCCGTCTGCACTGACCGACTGTACATCGTCTCCAAAATTATATGACGAACAGAGAGAGAGAGAAATAGGCAGATAAACAGGGAGAAGTAAAGAGGGAGAGAGAGAGAGAGAGAGAGAGAGTTCTAGCCCTAGCACTGGATGGTTTATTTTGCAAACAAATCTATTTTAGCTAAAAGGGCTGCGGTGCACCAGGAAATGAGATTAGTTCTACCTTAAATTTCCTCGCAATCTCTCGCCGTAATGCAGCGTTTAACTCACCGTGAGAGAAGATGTCATTTCACATAACACTGTGCTAATGGATAAGTCTTCCCCCGACCTCTCAAGCACAACAAATCTCGGGCAAGCCCATTCCACACGATCTGTTAACTTAACCAGTTCTGCTATCCGTTTGGTCTCTCCCGCACTTTCTGATGCAAAGGTTGCAAAGGAATTATTATGCCCTTCTTTAGACGGTTAACAAAATCTCCCCTTAAGCCCCGTTTTGTGTCCGACGGGTTTTTATTTCTCTGCTTTTTGGTTTTTAATTAACATATATCAAAATGTTGGAATATAGTGAGAGTAAGGCATAGCAAACTTTTCTATTCGTCAGAAATACAGAGAGGCTTTTTTGCAGAAATTGCTTTAGAAACATACCTATATTATACGTATATTATATATATATATATATGTATGAATGTGTGTGTGTGTTTGTTCACACATACACACACATATATGTGTATACATATATTTTTTTCATAGGCTCATTCCTCTAACGGGACAGAAGTTCTCAGAAAAAAAAAAAACTGCCTGTAGCATTCTCTAGCCCGTTTTCTGTTCCTCTAACAAAAATACCTAAAACAGAAAGAGACACCGGCAGGTCAGAAAGGGGGAAAGTAGCCTAAGCATCCACCGACTTTCTGCGCCAGAAAGGAAGGGTTGCCGGAGTGGGAGACGACTGTCCAAACATGCGTCGAGCCTCGAGCCCGGCGGAAGCCCGGGATTTCGTTTGAGTCCGGACGGGCGCCCGGATCCCCTGTCGGTGCGGCTGCGGCCGGCGCCTCGGCCTGGCTCCCGGAGAGGGGCTCCCGAAGCCCGAGGCGGCAGGAGCGGCAGAAGCGGCGACCGGCGCCGCCGTTCGCCTGGTGCCTCCAGCCCCGCGACCCCGGAGCGCCGGGCGAGCAGAGAAACGCGACCCGGCGGCTCCCGTTCGCAAACGCGCTCGGCCTGGCTCGGCCCTACCGTGTCAGAGAAGTTGAACTAGCAGCCTACTTACTATGCATTGCTGCAAACGGGTCGTGCTTACAGTGTATTTCCATCGGAGCGGTCCGAAGCCGGAGCGGGCAGCTTGGCAGAGTGGATCTCGATTCGACGGCAGCGCTCGAGTTTCGGGGTTTAGGGGAGGGGGCCCGAGGAAACCAAACTTAGGATGGAGGTATCCGACACCGTTGACCAAGCTCAGATCCTCGTTCGCAACTTGCAATGTCCGGTTATTCCGCAAGGTAGGAGACCAGGTACGGCCGCCGTCTTCCGCCCGGCACCACAGGCCGGCTCGCCGCCTGCCGGGCTTGGCTTCACTCCCTTCGGGCGGCTCTTTCCCTCCCCCCCCTCCCTGGAGCTGGTGTCAGACCGCCATGGAGCTGTGTCACCGCAGACCCCGCTAGGCACCCGCCTCCCGGCTCCGACGCGGTGCTCAGCCGACGACCAGCGAGTGCGCGGGTGAGGAGGGGCGGGCAGCCCAGTGCGGTGCAATCCGGAGGGAAGCGACACCCGCGGTTCGTCCCGGCTCGAGGAGGCAGCGCGCCCCGACAGCTCTTTGTGCTGGAGGCGGAAGCAGCCGGGGCAGCCCCGGGTGGCTCGGTTTGCGTCGGTGTCCGAGAGAGAAAAGTGTCGGCGGAAGAGCGGGTGAAAGGCTCACGCTTCTCAGTCCCGGAGGGAGATCGGCGCTGTCCGCATGTGCCACCTCCCCCCGGTCTCTCTGCGCTGCAGAAGTTGGAAGGAACTTGGCGAGCCGGGCAGGGTGGCCGAGGGAAGAGGCGGTGGGTGGGTGTATGAGGGGGAAGAAGGTGTGTGCAGAGAGGGGAGGCGGGAGCAGGGAGGGAGTTCTGGCGGGGTTCTCCTAGCCTCGCAGCCCAACGGGGGCGAGCGGCGAGCGGCGAGCGCGCCACGAGCGCCGCCGGCTAGCTGGCTCCGTCAAACTTTGGGCGCAAGTGCGGCGCGCCCATCGCCTCCAGCTCTCCCTCTCGCTGTGGCGGCGGCAGCTGCTCGAGCCGGGCGACGGACAGGCTGATTGCTCCCCCGTGCTCGCCCTTCCTCCCCACGCCCGGCACCCTCGGCCGGGCTGCCAAGGGCCTGGCTCGGGCGGTGCGCCCCGGGCGCGCTGCCTGCCCACGGCGGGGCTGAGGGGTGCTGTGGTGGGCGGAGGGGAGTGCAGGGAGGGGGGGGGAAGGAGGGCGGGATGGTGCGGGGGTCAGGGGAGGAGGGGAGGAGAGGGGCTCCACACCTGCTGCTCCGGGAGCCCCTGGCCGCGGGGTCGCGGCGTGGCTCCCCGCTCTGCTCCCGGCCGGAGCTGCCCGCGCCCTGCGGCTACGGCGCTCCCATCGCGGAGCGAGGAGCGCCCGGGACGAGCTTTCAGGACCGGCGCATGTGGACAGCGGCGGCGGAGCCGGGGGCGGGGGGGCTGCCACCACCCGGCCGTCACTCACCCGCCTCGGGGCCAATCGCAAAAGTAAAGTTGCCGGCGCCCCGCATTGGCTGCCGGGCGGGGCCCGAGGCCATTAGCCAGCTCTCAGCCAATGGGGGTGGAGGGGCGTGGCCCGCCTTGGTGGAGCGGGCCGGGGCGGGAGGCGCCGCCGTGCGCGGGCGGGGGGTGCTCGGCGGCSCCGGGGAGGGAGCGGGGGCGGTGCATCTCCGCGGGGGGGCCCCGCTCCGCTCTGCCACCGCGCCCCGGCGCACCCCCGCGCGCGGCCGCGCCCCCGCTCCCACGCCCGTGGGCGGCCAGAGGTGTGCCCCGCGCGAGTTGTCGCTGATGGATATGGCACGGGGACACGGGGCGGCGGGTCCCGCCGCGAGGGCAGGCGTATTTTTGCGCGGAACGAGGGCTGCGCTGGAGGGGTGGGGGCTGCAGGTGGCAACGGGACAAAAGGCGAGATTCGCTCCGGCCTACCGAAGAGGAAAACCTTTTCCGCGCGGCTCTGGCCAAAGCCGCGACCCTCAGCAGGAGAGATCGCAGCCGAAAGGGGCAGGCGCGCAAGGCCAGGGGCTCCGAGGGCCGGAAAAGACAGACACATTCCTCGAGCCGAGTTTGTGGCGATGCTGCCGCTCCTTGGGTCCCACTCGGCGTGGCCGGTGGGATCCAGGAGCTGGCCAACTGCCCTTCTCCCTACCCTGCAGACAGGCTGGCACTTGAAGTCACCCCGGGCCCCTTCCGTCCTCCTCGCCGGTAGCCAGATCTCAGGGAGGCGATGGGAATAGTGCCTGCGGAAGGTAGCCCGGCGGCCCGAGTTTTCCTTCGGGGCTGGCAGGAGATCCGCTGCTTACCGGGGCAATATATTGCAGACTCCAGCTCGGCCTATGGGTGAGCGGGGCAGGCATGTGCAGGGCAGACCCCGCTAAAGGGTCGAAGCCAAATTCCCCACGGGGGAAGGCAATCGGCCCCTGTGCCCCTGACCTGCGCTGGCCTCCTGTGCTAGCCCACCCCTGCTGCCGGCTCCCACTCGCACTGCCGCTGCCCGGCCGGCCTCAACCCGCCTCTCCCACGCCGCTGGCTCGGGGCACTCGCTTCGGCGGAGGCCGGGAGCTGCCCGACCTCACCGCGGCCCCCGTCTCCCCCGGCTATCCCCCGGCCGTCCCCCTCCGCGCTCAGCCCGCTGCAGCCGTGTGAATTTGACAGCAGAGGGAGTTTTGCCCGCCGGGCTCCCGCCGGCCGCACGACGAGACTTGGGCAGGTTTCTCCGGACCCCGCTGCTCTGCGGATCCGCCCGCGCCCCTGCCGTTGCGCCGGGGTCCGCGGAGGAGCGCGCAGCCGCCGTCGCCCAGCGGGATATTCTGCCCCGGGGCCTGCAGCGCCGGCAGGGCACTCTCACCGGCACACTGCTGCAAGTAGCGATGCAGGCACCACGGGCAGGGGGGCACAGACCTGCAGAAGGCGAGTCGGGGATTAGGAGAAGCCCTGAGCCAGATGCAGGCTATGCAATATAAGGCCTCTGGGGCTAAGTTTGGGGGAATTGGCTTTTTTGTTTTTTGTTTTTTGTTTTTATGGATTTCTTCTTTTGCACTGAAAACAACAGGATCACGCAGCCTGCTTCGCGCTAGCGCGATCTCAGGGGCTCCAACAACTGCTCTGAATTCCTCGGCCACAAAGTTGATAGAGTAGTTTGTGGGTCACCCCCATTCCGCTCCCACTCCCTCTCTCCATGCCAGCAGCTTGCACCACTTCGAGGTTTACTGGGGCTGGGCGTGAAACCTAGGGAACAAACACCCACCGCAACTTGGACCTGCCGCTGCCCGAGGCGTTTGTGGTCCGAGGGGGGTCTGAGGGAACTGCACCGCTCAGGTCAGCTTCGTGCCCCCGCTCCGCGGCAAGCGGGGGGAGGGGGGTAGCCGGGCCGAAGGGCCCCCTCGCTATCATCCCACCCTTGCATGGGGTGGAGGGAACGCCCGCCGCGCCAGGGCACCGCCGCCTGCTGTAATCGCCGACGGTCGGTCAGGACGGCTGACCGCGGGGGGAATTTTCGTTGAAATCAAAACTTCCCCGAGGGGGAAAGCAAAACCGCCAGGAGCAGGCAGAGGACTCCTAAACGGCGCGGCCCCGGGGAGGTTGGGGGAGCTAGCCCATGCCTGCCCTTCCCAGGGAGGGGTGTCTTGCCCTGAGGGGACCAGACCCCGGCAGGACTTCGTAGTGGGAACAGCAGGTGCGGGATAACAGAGGGACTCCAGCCTCTGCCATAGCTCTGCACACAGTGTAATCTCACGCACATGCAGATCTATATGCCCAAGGCTGGAAAAAATTTAAAAAAGGGGAGACGCTTTGTAAGAGTCTTGTGCCAATGTACGATATAAAAAAGAAAGAAAGAAAGAAAGAAAGAAAGAAAGAAAGAAAGAAAGAAAGAAAGAAAGAAGAAAAGGGGAAAAGGAAAAAAGAAAAAAGAAAAAAAAAAGCTTCATATCTGAGCCTTTCCAGCTTCTCTCCATGCTGCCTCACGAAAGGAAGCTGCAGAGGTCAGAGCTGGTGGTGGGCTGCTCCAGGAGAAGGAATTCAGGCAACCGGGGAGAAAAACTGGGCTCATACTCACCCGCAACATTGTCTGAAACGATACAAGGGAAGGGACAGGGAGCAGGTCCGCTATGGGCCAGGCTGGGACCAAAGGACAGCGAGGGGCTTTTCTCTGTTTAGAACTTATGCCTTTCTCCGTGCGCCAACGAGCTGAAGGAAAACGTGGGGCCGGCCGCAAATGGGCGGCCACCAAGCACCGGCAGCTTCGCCGCGGGCGCGGAGCCCACGCGTGCCGTGCGGGAGGTTGCAATGGCAGAGGTCGCCTCCCGAGTCAGTGCTGCGGGGAGAAGCGTCTCCTTTAGCACTGCCACCCTCGGCTCAGAATCGCTGGGGCCGGCTGGGGTTGGGGAGGTCGGGGGCGGGGGGCTCTGGGGATGCGGAGAGAGGAAAGGAGCTCTGGCTGCCTGCGCGGAGGACGGGAGAGCGTGGGCTGGGCATGGGCTGGGACGCGGCCCGGCACCCCTCCCTTCCTCCTCCTCCTCCCCTACGGTAGTACGGGGCGGGGGAGGAGGGGGGAGGCTGAAAGCCCCCCTCTGCCAACTCAGCCACCTCTGCAGAAATGTTGCAGCGACGTTTGCAACCGCAGGATCTGGGCGCTCCCGTAGCCTTCCGGCCCCCCTGCACTTCCAGCCCGCCGGCTTCCCGGCCTGCCTGCGCCCTGCGGGAGCGCGCAGAGGTCTCCCAAGTCAGCATGGAGCGGCAGGACAGGCTTTGGCAGCCCTCTTACCCGGGCTGGCTGCAAGCCCCCAGGCAGAGCTGGGCAAAGCTTGGGCCAGGGAAGCATGCAGCGAGAGGGGAGGCCCGTGCAGCTAAGCCCAGCGCCCCCCCCCCCGCCCGCTTTGGCCCCCCTCCTCCCTCCCGTGCTTCGGCCTTCCCCGCACCATGCAGGGCCTGCAGCTAGAAGCAATGAAATGCTTTATCGATTAAACGATTATTCAGGCGATTTAACTAATAAAAGGCCCCATCGATCGCTTCGAAATTACATTCTTTATACACAGCTCGTCAGGGCACGTCTGCACAAATATAGGCTCTCCCCAGCCACTCCCGGACACAAACGAGTCCAGGGACGGCCGTGGCTGCCGGCCTCACCTCAAGCCCGCTCCGGCTGATGACCTGCAGTGCCAAAGCCCCGCTCCTGCCGAGGAGTGAGAGCCCCGGGTCGACCTGTGTCGCAGCGCCGTGCCGGGCTGCGGGCAGGCATGTTCGACACCCCGCACGAAAAGCAAATCATTTCCAAATGACCGGCGGACACCTCCACACATGCCGCCGCCGAGGGCTGCCAAAGCCGCGCGTTCAGTGTTGACTTTTGCATGGGAAACAGTTGGTCTTGATAATCCCCCTTTGAAGGAACAAAAGGCACGCCGCCGAGCAAACACCGCAGCCCGCAGGGCACGCAAACACCTCGGCGCTCAGAAAAGGAGCATTCGTTTTCCGCCGAAACCTCCGTATCCCCGTCCCAGCAGCGCCCGCCTCACACCACGGCCTGCCCTGCCACATCGCGCGGGCCCAGTGTCTCGCCACGGCCCACGCGTGACACAGGCCGCGGCCCCAGCCCCAGCCGTGCGCCGCCACCGCGCGGACAGCGCGGGGCCGAGCACGCCCCCGGCCCGGGAGCCCCGCAAACGCGGGCGCAGCCATAGGCACGGCGCCGCGGAGGGTAACACCGACCACTCTGCGGGCACGGAAAGCTTCTTCACAGCGGCTCGCAGTCCCCCAGTGCCCGAGTCCTACCTGTTCGGCCAGTCCTGGGAGTCGCGTAGGTTTTCTCTAATTCCATTCTGATTTTTCAGGACTTGGTGAAATGGACAGAGAAAAAAGTTTCCACTTTGTGTTGTTGTTGGATTTTCTTTTTTTCTCTTTTCTTTTCTTTTCTTTTCTTTTCTTTTCTTTTCTTTTCTTTTCTTTTCTTTTCTTTTCTTGGCTCCTCGCAGGTTGGAATAATTCAACTCTTCCGCTCCCCGCCGAGCTTTTGCAGCTGATCACTGAGCTGAAACTAAACGTTTTAGGTGGAAAAAAGCCTCTGAAGGAACCGTGAAATGATTAAGAAACTAAAGAGCTTCTCGCCATGTGAGATCATGTCCTGTTCTCTAAAACATCACAAGATGTCCCCAGACGCAGCCAAAACCCAAGAAAACTCTGACATCTGTTGTAGAAGGAATCAAAGTTTGTTCGCAACCAACTGCCTCTCAAGTATTACTTTAGCTCTTCGCAGAGCAGCGGTGGCGAGGCGAAGGCAGAAACAGCCCTGATTTTACTGCCACCAGCCAGGCAAAGTCTATGGCCAAATTTTCTGCAAAACCAACTTCCCCTTCTCTGAGTGGGCAAGAGACACCGGGGTTCACGCCTCGGGCAGTCACTGTGCCCCCCACTCCCTTCCTGCACGGCGCGAGGGGCTGCGCGCGTCCAGGGACAAAACGGGGCTTTTCTTGCCCATAATCTGGGGAGAAGAGAAATATCCCAAACGGCGTCGCACTAAATATCCCTGCTCTTCATTTCACCTCCTCGCTTGAGAACAGCGTTTAAATCAGACCGAACCGAACCAAGACCGCTTGCTCGGCAGAACAGGATGCGAACAAACCGTTAAATGCACGTGTTGGAGAGGGTTTTTTGTCTGTTTGTTTGTTTTTTCCTGGTACAGAGGAGATTCGCCCAGACTCCCCTTGCACCTCGCGTTTGCACGGTGACTCCAGGATAAATCCGAGCAGCAATGCTCGTACCTGTCTGCAGACCGTCGGGCCCAGTCTTCTAGGCCTCAGAGGCCCAGATAAAAACGAGGGGAGCGAATTCACGAAGTCGTGATCGCTGCGAGATTTATTTTTCAGCAGAGTGACTCGGGAAAAAAGTAATGGCATTTCCTTTCCGAAAAAAAATTTAAGCTCCAGGGCATTCCCCGTACAATCGGGCCGTGCGAGGGGCCGTGCCTTCAAGCCGCCCTAAAAATCTTCCCTGTGTTTTTATTTCCACAGCGTGGTTCTTGCACCTTTTATTGGGGGGGGTGGGGGGGCACACATACACGCGCCCGCACACAGGACACGCGGATGCCTGCATGCAGACACACACACACACACACACACACACACACTCCTACACCCACACACAGAGGCCTTCCGTACCGCCGCCCAGAAAGGCCGAAGGTCCCTTTCGAAGGGAAAATTTTGAAAAATTAAATAAAATTATTGGCGAGAAAAGCTGATAGCTTTTAATCTCCTTCCTCGTTACAACCCACCTCAGCTGTTCGGGAAGATCTCTGTTTGCCCGAGATCGACCAGTTCCCCAGGCGCCGCCGCCACCCCCGGCCCTCGATGCTGAACTTGGTCTCTCTCTACACCTAACTTATTTTTGTCCCCGGCTGGAGAGCAGTGGCTGCCCCAGGGCTGGCAGCGCGAGGGGAGCGGGATCTTCTCTCCAGCCTCTTTTGTGCGTAAAGGGGGGGGGGGGGGGAGAAAAAAGAAAAGCCGAGCCTTGGTACTAACTCCGCTCTCCGGGGGTGCAGAGAGGGACAGCGTTTCTTAGCGGGCTAAACTCACGCCAGGCTCGATTGTAACTAAAAGGTGACTCCTTCAGCCCTGGATGTGACCGCGTTTATAGAAGAGGGGAGGGGAGAGGGAATCACCTCTGTCTTCAAAAACACCGGACAAAGGAGACCACATAAAACGAAAAGGACCAGGAGATCCCTGCTGTCCGCAAACCCTCCCCGCTCCCTCCTCAACCCCGCGCCCGAGTTAGTTCATTGTCAGTCGTTGGTAGAGACTGATCCGGGAAGAAATAGTTTAACCGGCATTTAGGAAAAACGCTGCCCAGACAGGGCTCAGCTCTCCTGGCGGTGGGAGCAGCTGGAAGCGTCTCCAAAAAAGACAGGACAAATAAATAACCCACGTCCCGCTGACGCCAGGCATCGCTGGAGGACGAAAGACGTGCTCGGATTCGGGGAAACGAGGCCGGAGCGCGCCCTTCCCAAGCAACCCTGCCGGTGAAGGACTCCCTGTCGTCCCTGCAGCGGCAGAGCCGCGCAGCCCCGGCAGCTCCTGCCTCTCCTTCCTCGAACCTAGACGCCTCCGTGGAGCAGAAATTGACACGACCGTATTTTCAAAACGTCCCTTTTCTCTCCTCCCCGCCCCTCCACTCCTTCATTTTCGGACGTCTACGCCTCTGGAGGACCCGCTCCCCTAGACGGGTCTACACGTAGGGGCGGGGGCTAGAGACCCCACAGGGCAAGGAGGTTTCTGGCCGCCTTGCTCGATCCTGCGACAAACGCAGCGAGAGGGCAGCCGGTTCCTGCCTCTCGCTCTGTTACTTCCCTTTTCACCAACGTTTCTCCGCTCTCATTTGCTTACATAAAAATAGCCAGGCGGCCCGAGCCCAGCTTGCCGCCAGCTCGCCCCGAAATGCGAACCGCCGTTTGAACGTGCGCAATTCGGCTTGGTCTTTCCCAACGGCTCGGCCCTGGGGAGAAAAAGCCCTAAATAAATCACTGAGAAATAAATAGTAATAATCCCCCTCCCCCAAATCCTCTCCTCTCTTATCCCTGAGCCTGAACAAGCCACCCTCAAGCCCCGGGAACAATGAGGAGCCCGGGAGGATTTCTGTGATCCCACGCTGGAAGGTTGAAGGGAAAACACTTTATTGTAAGCAGGTAATAAAAGCTATCGGGCTCCCCGCCTCCTCTCCCATCCCGGAAGCGGAGGCTGTCCGGTCTCCTTAGCCCCAAAAAGAAGCGCGAAGGTTCCGGGCTCGGGAAGTCGGTGCCAGCAGAGTGCATCCCGGGCAGCGGCGGGGAGGCCGACGGCGCTGCGGACGGCGGCGGCGGGGCGGCTCTGCATGTGTGCGCAGGGTGGCGAGTGGCTGCGAAAACGCGCACGGCGCCGACGTGGGTGCGCACCGCGGCGCCCGTGGGTCTGCGGACTGCGCGCCCGCGCGTATCAGCAGGCCAGGGTCGTGCGCACCTCTGCGCCGTCGCTCGCCCGCACACGCACGTGCGGAGCCGAGGGCGCTGCTGAGTTGGGCTGCGCCCCTGGACGCACCCCGCGTGTCTGTGCCCACTGTGCCGTCGGTCCCTGGAGCCCCCGCTGGGCACCAACAGGGCCCGGAGCCCCGGCTCGTGCCTGGGAGCTGGGTCCGGGGACCCCGAGGATCGCTCTGCCCGGAGCTGTGAGCCCTCCCAAGGCCAAGGCCACCTCCTGTTTCCAAGGCACTGCACTGCACTGCGCTGCAGCCGTACCAGCGTGGCTGGCGAAACCGAGGCCTACCCCAGTTCCCCCAGGGTGCTGCTCGGGGTCCTACTTGGCGCTGAGACCGCGCAACGCAAACGCTCTTAAAAAATAAAATGCGCGCAGACTTGTGCAGCCTCCTGCCGTCCCTCGTTCTTGTCTCGCTCCATACCCGCTGTTTCCCTGGTCAGAGCAGCCGGAGAGAGGCGTGAGGAAGGAGGGGTTGGGGCCTCTGCAGGTGCCGCGTTTAAAATGAGCCAGCGTCCGCCTGGCTGCAGGGACTTGCCACTGCCACCGTGCACGGGTGCGTCCCTGGGGAACAGGGCTCAGGCGCTCGTCGGGAGAGGCAGGTGAGAGGGAACTGCAAGTGGTCCGAGAGAATCGCACGAGAAAGGGGCCCGCAAGGAGAGCAGCGTGGCCTCGGGGCTGCGCCAGGCGCGGGACAGGCTTCCGCAGCCGCGGTAGCCCCAGCGGCCGCTCTGCGCAGAGCGGAGCGGCAGTGCCCGGCGCCGCGCACCATCCCGCACACGCCTACACCGACTTAGCCCCACGCATTTCCAGGCGCGTCCCAGGACACGCGTGCCAGCAAGTGCCTCCCACGTGCTGGAGAAAGGGTATTCTTTAAGTCTCTGCGTAATAAATCTCTCCCCACACCCTCACATGCCCAGAAAAAAAGCAGCCTGCTAATCGAAATATTCCTACATAGAAGCAATACTTTTTGATGTAACCAAGTCTTAAATGTCTACGAAAGAAATTGTCACTAGAGAAAGTGTTACTATGAATGATCCTTTAAAAATGCCTCCAGCATACTGCTATTCCCAGAAATAAAACTTCCACTTTAGCATGAAGTCAGATCAGCGATTGAAAGCTGTTAGGAAAAGGACGCTCACGATCCAGGCCACTGGAAAGCCATAGCTGCAGCTGGGAGGTAGCCGTGCCCACACTCCTCCCCACACACATCTCCCGCTGTCTGGCCAGCAGGGATCAGTCCCCAAAACGCAGGGGGGTGAAGAAATYCCCAAAGCACAAGGGTGTGATGAAAGATATCTTGCTTCCTCCACCCTCCCCTGGCCCCAGCACTTCCTGGAATATTTTTCACACAGTTTTGTTGTGCTTTCTGAAAGCAGGAACAGGCAGGTAAAGAGGAGTGAAGATAATTGTGTTGCAGCAGAAATCCGACACTCTTTTTGGAATCTCCCAGGGAGAGTTTTTGTGCCCTTCCTTCTGTTGAATGACCAGCGGATCTTAAACCAGGCCTAATCTTTCATCTTTTTTACCCCGTTGCAGAAATCAGGAAGTGAAAGGACAAAAAACAACCCCCCTCAAATGCTTGCAAGTGCACAGCAAACCCTGCTACTGTACAGGGTCCATTTTATCAGATCATAGCAAAACTACTAGGAACATCTAGAACAACATATTTGCATAGCCTCTCCTTCCCAGTTACCAGCCTGCTTTGATCCCTGAGCAGCCTACCTTCCTGAGAAGTGATTAATCATGCTTTTTGAAGATGGCAGAGGCAGAGGGGTTCCTTGGGAACATCCAGAGCCCTGTTCCAGGTTTAAAGTTATTTGAATTTTGCTTACCTTCCTGTAAAACACATCAATACCAAATCTGGGGAGGGATGCTAGAAATGATGATCTGTCCCTCAGTCTCAGCAGAAATAAAGGGTGGGTTTTACTGCCTTTCTTTTTTTTTTTTAAAAATACCCGTGTCTGCTCTGCAGTAGCATAGTCTGTTTTTCCTCTCTTCCTCCTTTCATTTTGAATTCAAAATATGGGAGATGTGGTGGTGATTGTGACCCAGTATGCTCCCAGAAATAAAACTGAACTCTGAGATGGGTATGCTAATTAGACTAAAGCAATTTAAAAGGGCTTGCTAATCTAATAATTAGATTATTAGATGGGCTGTCCTAAAAAGTTGAGAGCTCTTTGACAGCATAATCTAATTGTGATCCTTAGAGAACTGTCCACAGAAAGGCATCAGGAAATGATGCTTAAAAGATGTGAGCATGGAAAAGAGGCATCCAGTCAGCAGCAACATTTGCTCAGTTGGTCCACGTGGAAGAGGTGTTCTGCATCCTTTTAGTGATGATCTAGTAATTGGAGACTGTGTCAGAGAGATGTTGAAAATCATATTAGTGCTTCAGTCTGGTCAGTCAAAATAAGAGGGGCAGACCTGAAGTGCGAGGCAGCTGACAAGACCAGTGGTTTTTATTTTTGAGAGTGTGAGGAACAGAAGGCAGGAGATGCAAAGACATGACCTTCTCTTTTCCGGACAATATGAATTATTACTTTTGCTCTCCTTCTCCTACCACTAACTGCTGTCTCAGAGCTGCTGCTTGCTCTTGCAAGATGTCAGCAGTGCTTCTGAGATTCTCATCCTGCATATTCAGCAAAGAAAGAGGCTCTATTGCCTGTCCTGCAGCATGGTCCACATCAGAGTGAAATACCTTTCTTAAACAGCAGCCTGCAGCTTCACAAGGCTGCCCTGAAGCCTTCCACACCACCCCTTTCTGTGTCAGTGGGATTTTTTTTCTCCAATCTGCAGAAGTACAATGAACAGGATCTGGGTTTTTAGAGATGAATTTATGTTGAGGCAGGGGTCAAACTAATTCATCAAAGGAATGAATGGGCTAAATCCTGCCTTACCTATTTTATCAGTCCAGTGTGGAAGGATTCAGAGCCCACATGCCCTCTGCTGATCACTTTCACTGATCTTGAATGTGGTTATATTGATAGTTAAAAAGACATGGTTTTAAAAGTCGACTTTGCAGTGCTTTCTGCCTGGTGATACATGCACAGCTGAAAATGAGCCAGCACCTGAGGAGGCCTGGCTAGGCCAGATGCTGGCTTCTACCTCTTCCTGAGAGCTCTGTGAGAAACCCCACCAGATCCTCTGAGATTACTTCAGTGACGTGGTAGAGCTAGGCCTGGCCTCCTGGGAGTGCAGCGTAACTGAACTGTAGAACACAGGCTTCCCCAACCCCTGCAAAATATCCACTTCATTCAAACTGCATGGAAGAGAACGACGCAAGGTGCTGTGAAGAGCAAAGCTGGTGTCCTGTAATCTATGGGGCATCCCAGCAGCCTCTTTGGAAAGGCAAGCAAGTGCTTGTTTGGGATGTTGCACCAGTGAGGGGGCAAGCATTCCTTTCAGGACTAATTGGACTACAGAGCAGAATGAAACAGATGCCAAAGGGCTGTGGTGTGTGGGAGTGCAGAACAACACCCATCTTGCCAGGGGAGCTGCAGTCTGATCAGGGTGGAAAACAGGAGAAAGGAAAGGCTGCTCTGCCTTTGCCGCATTCTGATTAGAAACCTAGTGAAATGCAGTGACTTGCCTGGGGGTCACACAAGCCTGAGCAGAGCACAGAGCAGAACTGAGGTCTTTTCAGTTGTAGCTCAAGGGTCCAAAAGCACCCTTCATCACTGAGCTTGGACCTTAGCAGTGCCATTGGGCACTAGGTAAACATGATGCCCTGGGGGTATGTTGTTAAATAACTTGTAAACTGTCAGAAGGAATCTATGGAGAAGTTCACTTTGGATCTGCAGCTTTGCTTGAAGTAACAGCTTGTTCAGTTACAAGCCCTGCCTCTCTGTCCCTGAATGCATCCTCCCCATGGATATTTTGAAAAGATGGGTCTATTCTAGCCTTGCTGCAAAATAAAGAAACAAAGAATGAGGGTTGTTTTGATGGGAACTATAGCTGTAAAGAGACTGACTATTCCATACAATGCTTGCTTTCCAGTCTCTCAAGGAGCATCACAAGAGGAAGTCAAGAACAAAAATTTCAACTCAAGTTCATCCTGTGCTGCAACTTTTCTGTTTGCTGCTATTAAAACACCAAAAAAAGGTCAAATTGATTCCTTTGCTTTGAGAATTGCTTGGCAAAGAAGTAGATTGGAAGATAGGAAGTTAAATCACTGAATAGTCTGCTTCCAACAATTGTCAGCAAAGTGGAAAATACACTTGATTAAGTGACCCCTTTGCTAGACATGATAGTGTCTAGAAAATGCAAGCAAAAGACAGGAGGTTGAGAAATCTAAGGCTTTCTCAAGGCTCAGAAGGAAACATACCTATGGTATTAACTGTGATCTTCCTTAGATGATGTTTCATGTCAGGAACCCAATTCTCCCCTGTTGTTTGAAAAAATGTTGGTTGGTCACAGCCTCCAAACACATAATTAACTTTAATCAGATAAATGGCCAAGATCAGAAACTAGACAGAATTCAGAGTCCAGCTCTGTCCAGAATCTCTTTATGTCAGATGTTTAATATCTGCAGGAACATAATAAAATATTCTTCTGCTCCTTCTTGACTAACTGATTGATTGTTAAGTAAATATATTTTATTCTGTCAACGTGCTGCCACATACATAAATAGATGCTGCTGTAAATCCCAGCTGCAGAGGGATTTTTCATTTTAACGTATTTTACTTCTAGCCAGCCTAAGAGATTTCAAATTTTCCCTACGATATTTACACCATAGCACATGCTTTAGGTAGGTGATTTAACCAGCACCTTTCAAAGACTGATAGAAATGCTCCCTTCCATAGCTTCAGGAACCACTCCAGTTCACACAAGAAGGTTAAAATACATATTTTTGTCATATAAATCACCACAACCTTTGTGCAGAAAAGCCTACATATTCAAAACAGTAGAGGGTCCAGTGGACCAGCATAGGTGAAATTGCTTGTACTTTTTCAAGTCCCAGGCTGTTAGAACCCAAGAATTTTTTCATTCACAACAACCCTGGGTAAGATACTGATTAGACACAGGCTCAGAAGGGTTTGGCCAGAACAAGGAGGGATGTATATCCTAAGATGCTGGCCTCGTTCCTCAAATGGGCTGCCACAAATGGGACATGGGGCAAGCAAAGGACCTGCTCCAAAGTAATTTGCCAGACCCACCAGATTTTCATGTCTGGGGAGTACAACCAGGAGCAGCTCAGCTGTTCCACCCAATATTATGGGGAAGCAGAAATATTTTTTGACAGGAGAGGCTGAAACTCTTCAGTTTTCTCTTTTCATATGTGCACTCCAAAACACTTCCTAAGGTCTCTATATAGCAAAATAAGTTTACTCGCAATAGATCTGCTTTTCACACAGTGCAGTTCCACATTACAGCTATTCAGATCCAAAAGTTAGCTGCAGCCAAAAAGGCAGGTCTTGCACTCTCCTCTCTTTTGTCTGCTCTTTAGCTCTATCTGGGGAGCTGAACTGTCAGAAGACAAATCACTTTTCTGTGCCTGAGCTGCTGTCCTGGTGCAATAGTTTCCTGCACAGGTCCATGCTGCACAGCATGAACAGTGATATTGCTGGATGAGAGAAAAACAGGGGCACGTGGCTAGGGAAGGAGATTGAAAGGTGGTACTGGCTTATCTGTTGGGAGTGAGTCATCATGCAAAGCCCCGGCAAGGCAGCTCACTCTCACGTCGTCCAGGCCCTTCCCCCCATAGGACCTGCAGCTGGACACACTCGGACACAAGGAAGGAGCAAGAAAAAATTGCCTGGGCCCACACCAAAGTGATACATTCTGGCTGTGATGCTCACCAAGATAATTATGTCTATTGCCAGCTCTGCCAACCTTCTTCTGTTTTTCTTCTCATTATTTCCATCAGCATGTTTTCACGGGCTCCAGATATGATGATCGCTGACAAACTGAAAATACCCATATGAGGGCAATGAGACAGACCCTGCAAATTAACACCATAATCAAAGCAGTGCCCTGCTATGGGCCAATGCATAGTTTGATTAGCCAAGTGCCAACTTGCCAACTCTCTATCGCTGCAACACTACTTGTGCTTAGCATGAACATTTTTCAGGGGACCATTTATTTTGTAATGCCTTCTGAGAGCTCACTGGACCATCCACCTTCTCCTCCCTATTTGTGTTCCTGGTGTGTCTGCTCTCACATCCTTCTGTCATTCATCGTTCCGGGCTTTCATGGTATGGTACTGCTCTTCATAACAGCAGACTAAGAAAGAAGTCCCTTGCCCAAGGAAGAAAAAAAAAACAAATAAAGAAGAAAGATTCACCCCATTTTCCATCTGTACTTTACTAATTATTTTACTTACAAAGGCCAGGAAGGTTTCTTGCATTTTAACATCAAAAATGAACTCCTCACCTTTTGCTTTCTCTGCTTTTCTCTCACCTACACCCAAGTCATTAGCCTCATAATAATTTACACTCCAGAATAACAATAAAACAATGCATTTTTTCCCTGGAAGCATTCTGGAGCAGTGTTTAAAATCATGAAATTTTGAAAAATCTGGAAGAGGCAGAAAGACCCATTAGCTGTGAGTCTTGTTTAGTTGAAGGAGTGAGCAAACTCGGAGCTTAGCCACAAGGTTCACTCATCCATTCACATTTCCTGTTTCCTAAGTCAGGTACTTCACCTCTCTAACAGCATGGAAAATCACTACTCTGTAATACCATCCACAGTTACATGCAACTTTGGGCTGAATTTATCCCATAGAGCAGTTTATGAAAAGATGCTCCATATACATGCAAATCATTCATATTGATTTAGTTACATACATTATAGATCTGGGGTGTTTTTAGTCCTTGCATCCCCTTGAGAATAATTACAAGAGACTGCATTTTTTTCCTTCTCTTTAGGTATTTTGGGGATAATTTCTTTTCTTTATTTGCACTCACTTTCTAATTCTGTAGGGTGGGGGACATGTTTAGAGCAAGAGACAAAGAGCCCTGCTCTTTATCATCACACAGTGAATTGTAGTTAACTGGAGGCTTTAAGAACAATACAGAAATCTATTTCATTAACTCCAGATACTGCTTACCTCCAATTATACAACTGTATGAAAATTACTAAGTGTGAAATATAAAAAGGTTGTCTTGTAATTGAAACCTTTTCTTTAGTTAAATTTTGAAATCAATAAGAAGAAAATTAAAAAAGAGCAGTTTGATAACACTTACCCTGTTTGCTCAATATATAGCCATAATCACCATGAAAAGCCATTTATTTTGTGATATGTTCTGCAGGAAGAAAAACTGAAGAATTTCCTTGCTTGCTTTGTAATATATTGTTCTAAGACCAGCCTAATATTTCAGTTAAGCACAAGATCAGGCAAAACAGGTGAGGAGAAATATCAGATGCACCACTGAAAGCACACAATGGTCTATGCTGTCCTCTGATTCCCAAATGGAAAATAACTGATCAAAGTTTAAAGGTATGGTTTCTCTGTCATCTCATTAGCACAATCATACAAAAAGGCCTTAATCAAACCCACAAGTAGCAGACTTGATGCAGGTCTGATGAACTGCAGGTCAAGGCTGCCCTGACACAAGCTGGGTGGAAGAAATGCCTTCCCTGTTAGGAAGGGGTCACTGGATCCCACTGACTGTAAGCAGTCATCATCCTGTGTCCCAGGAGACAGAGCCAGCTGTGTTTTGCTCATGACACTCTCTGGGGAGCTCTGACCACTCAGCAGCTCAGAGCAATTGGAAAAAAAAGGCTCACTTTCCATTAAAACCTAGCCTATCGATTCTTTAGGGCTAGAGATTCTAGCAGATTATTTGGTAGTTCTGTGGCTACTGAGATGAAATAGTTTCTGATCACTGCCCAACTGTATGGACTGCCTAGCTGTGACCAAACTTGTGGGTTTTCAGTCCAGTCCTACTTGAGAAAGATGTTCTCTTGTCACCAGGGCTCTTGGCACCCTTCAGCAAGACACAAACTGCAAAGACTCATGTCTAGCTTCACCGCAGTGGAAAAAACATTCTTTAAGGGAATTTCCTCACTGCTTTTATAGCTCTGTTGTGATGTTTACCTTGTTCGTTAATGCTGCTATTTTAGTTTTGTCTTTATTTCTTGCCCTATAGGACATGAATATTTTGATTACAGTAACCGATTTCAGGGGAGTTTTTTCTAAGTGAAGTTTTGCAGCTAGACACATGGGACACTTTTAACCGCTTGTCTATCTCCGAGGTTTTATGTCAATGTAGTTGCTTTCCTGATGACACAGTGCCAGCTGCCCTGCAAGCATGCTGGAAAACCTCTCTGGGAACACTAGAGGTTTGCAAAGATCTTGTTCTTGGACAGGGCTGCCATTCACAGCACTCCACTGTATATATATCCTCTCTATTTCCCTCCCAGCTTTAAGAGTCAAAGAAACACTCCTAACCCATAGTCTGCCTTTCTCATAGCACAATGCAGGTGGAACTTCTTACCACCATGAAGGAAGATGCCACCAGCTCTTTAGCTGGCTGTCATGGCTGGATCAGGACTGTTGGGGCAAACTTGACCATGTTTGTGCTTTTTAGCATGGGGTGGGTAATCAGCAGCTAGTTCCTCATCTTTTTTGTCTCACTGTCTGGCCCAGCAGAGAGGAGAGCAATGGAAGCTTAGCAGTGACATATATAAAGTTATAAATGAAGGACTGGCCAAGCCTGAGAAGGGAAGACTGATGCTAAGGACATGCAATGAGGGAAATTTACAGGGAAAAGACAAGACCCCTACTTGAAAAGAAGAACAGCTCAGGTGTGGAAGACAGAGATCACATCTCATCTGAGGCCAGGTGGGCATTAGGATTGGAGAGGAGGGCTCAACAATGTTTTGAGATCTGCCAGATGTATCTGATTGGGCCAAAAAAAATCCCAGCAGGAATCCTGATGATGAGCAATACAAAGATCTGTGGAATTTCAAAACTGCTATTAGCTCACTCTATTGTTTCATGTATTAACCCACTTAGCTTGTTCCTAAAAGCTCCACCACTTGTCTTCATATTGAAATTCATCAGGTTGTCAGCTCTCCTTGGAGAAAAGCACATTTCTCATCTGCAAGACTGCAGAGGAGAAGCTTTGAGGTAGTTTCTGAGCATGCAGAGCCCAACAGCAAATAAGAAAACTCCACATTAAGAGAAAAAAATACATCATTTTGTTGACTGTCTTATGATTCTGTGGGCATGACTTAACAGTTTTGACTGCTGAGGGTTGTCCATACCACCTTATCTGTAGAAGTGGCACTTGTGTGCAGCAAATGATTTGATGACTACCATGACTAGAGACTTAAGCAAGGAGCACAGCATCTTAAAGGATATTGTGAGTCCAGTCTGTCCATGCTTGTCCTTTTCACCACTCTGCTAAGAGGCTGACACTCCTAGCACTGCTAGCAGAAGACATGTATCCCACCCCAACCATTCTCTGTAGCTCACCAGCAAGGAAATAATATCCTCCATACAGACAGAAGTTGGACAGGTTTAAAACAAAGCAAAACAAAGCAAAAGAAAACAAAAACCCACAGGCACTGATTAGCTAATATTATTGTTACCACAGGAACTAGAAGTCCTGATCACAGCCTGGTTCCCCAAGCAGCTATGCAAGCTTCACTGAAGAAACCTCACATACATGCTTCTTTTCTTACTTTAGTATTATTATGAAAAAATAAGAATGCCACTAATGGGCTTCCTCCATCCAAATCCAACTGTTTCTAGGAATGAAGCCAACGTGAGAGAGCGAACCTGAAATGCAGGTCCTTCTTCTGTCTAGGTGAACCATCTGGACCTCCTATTAGCTAGTTATATTAACATAGGGAATGCATCATTGTGGCTGGATGAAATTCAATGCAACATCTTCATATGCACTGCTAGAATACTGGTATTTTAAAATATAAAAGTCTAACTGCAAACTACAGTCCTTAATCCAACCTTCTGAATATGGACCTGAAATTTTAAAAACACACAGAAGAAGAGCTTTTTTACTTGCTGTATTTGCTATCTGAATATTGCAAATTATTTTAAAAACAGTTGTACATGTATATCAGATATCATTTGAAGTAATGAGTGTATTTTTCTAATCTTTCCAATGCCAACCTAACAACCCATTTCCAATATCATGCATAATAATTAATTTGTTTTCTGTAYAGTAATAAGATTAACAACTTCAGATTTACATGGAGTACTGAGTTATGTTCAAACAAAATAAGTTCTAATGAGAAAAATTGGAAGTGGCAGCAAATCAATGTTCCACTCAGCAATCCAGGTTTATGTGTGTTTGTCTATCTTTTCTGCATGCATTTTTGTCAAGATTCCACTGTAAACAAGATAATTTCTTTCATGTTGGGTTAGCCTGGGTAAATATGTTTAATGAACAACAAATGCATTGTAAACATTGAAATAAATCTAAATACCTCAGAGAACTTCCTGGAAACTATAATGTGCTTCAACAGATACAGTATACAAAATATAAGGCTATTTCATGAACTCATGACACAAGGTAAGRTGACATTAGGCACAGCCTGATTTCAGAATAATTCTTTAATGATTTATTTTATAAAATCTATGTGTATAACATGCATATATCCAAGCAGACTCCTTGGGTGAAAAGGGCTGGAAATTTTATTTTTTGTAAGGAAAATACTGAAATATTGACATGAAAACAATGAATTATAAATAAACAAGACAAAGGCTAGAGAGATTTCTAGTTCTTTCTAGAAACCAATATTCATAGATGAACCAGTGTTAAAACATACTGCAGTGACAGTCTGAACGTAAACATCTAGGATTTATTCCAACAGTCCTTTTTCTAGGACTTCCACTTAAGTTCACACCTCTCAGACAGTGCTGTAACAAGGTCACCAAGGTATTTCTGCAAATACATGAATGAGTAATTTTACTAGAGTATTTATGCTGGCATTTCATCCTCCCAGGCAGGAGGAGGCAGGGAGTTCTGATCAGGATGTTTCCCTGACCCTCCTTCCGCTGAACAGCAAGGGAAGGTATTTCCCTGCCTCTGGCAGATTGCAGATTTAGATCCTGTATGATCTACAAATGCACTGCTTTCTCTCCATCCTGATTTTCAGCCTGACAGGCCTCTCTTTTCTCCTGTGCTCTGTTGCGAGTGTTCCTGTTATGTTATACATTCTTTGAGGATGTGTGATTCAGACCACATGAAGGACAGCAGGGACACTGAGCAACATCTCAATCTGCATTGGATGTGGTCATTCATCTCTAGCACTGGGACCCTCTGCACAGTCCCAGTCTGCAGAAACTACAGCTATCCCCCTGTCCCAGTGGCAGACAGTGGGAGTCTGCCTGAGAAGCTGCAGATGCCTGATGTGATTGCAATGGAAGTGATGGGAGGAGAATAGAGTGACTTAAGAGGACTGAAGCCCTTGGTTTTCTTGTGCCAACACACAATCAAGACTTGAATGTCTGGGAAATACAAGGTCCTGTATCCTGGACACATCTTGCACCCTAAAGACTGAATCCATCATTCTGTGCTAGACTAGCACAAATTGCATTTTAGGCCTTCTTAGGAATGTTGGGATGCCAGCTGTTGGGATGCAGGGATGTATGGTCCACTCAGGTATGTTCCCTGACCTGCTGGTGTGATGAGCTGCCCTGGAATTCTTCCTGTGAGTCAGTGTCTAACTCCAGTCACTGTAGTTCAAGGCAGCACTCCCAAGCTTCCATGACATTATGGGGGTAAGTGGATTATGTCTCCACTCCACTGGATTACCACACCATGACTCCAGCAGGCCTTCTTGTCCTGGATGATTTTCCCAGGCAACTTTCAGTGGGTGTCCTCTTGAGGCCTGTCAGGCTGGTTGCTGGGTGTTAGGGCCCCAAGAACTGCTCCCCATTCCAGGGGTTTTGTTGCCTCTGTTTAAGGCCAGCCCTGCTATGGTGCACCTGTAACCTGGGATCAAACTGCTGGGAAAACAGCTAAGTTGTGAGAAAGAGCTGTAAGATCCTCACTGGGAGCCTCCCCGATACACCTGGGAGCTACATTTAAGCTCAGGCCCTTGATGCCTGAGCTGTGTTGTGGGTATGCCTTTGTGTCTGGCTGTGTGTCTTCCCATTCACGAATGTTCATTCTGTTTTCTTTCTCCATTGTAAACTCCTTTCCTTTCCTTCTGTTATTTTGGGGTAACATATATTATGAACACATTTTTGCCAAAGTCTCTCTCTTCAAGTGCTAACCAGTGGATCAAATCTAGTTGGGGAGGTGGGCATAAGATTCAGTGAATGATCCCAGATCAGGAGTGACCTTTGCCTACCTTAAGTCCAGCACAGCAGGAGACAGTGGTAGGTAGGAGCTCTCCCTAACATAACTCCTCTCTTCTTATCTCCCACAACTCAGGAACTGCTGCAGTTAAGTTTTCACAACTGTTTGTAGCTGTACCAGTGTGCTATTAGGAATATGCAAAGAACATTGTAACAAAGCAAAATGAAACCTCTTGTGCTATCAGACATGTCTCTTGGCTTTACTACATTGGAGAGTGGGGTAATGGGATATGACTAGCTGAGGATGAATCTCCAAAGCAAACCTGTCACTACACACTGTTCTGCCTTGGCCATGGTCTAAGGTTTAGTCTGGGCAAGCCAATATGAAAGTGTTCCATTCCAACATCTGTTTTCTACCACTGTGTGTATTTCATGGGAAACTGTGTTCACAGTTTGTGTGCCTGCTTTTTTTATCTATTTTGGAAAATCTCTGTGGCTGTCATCTGGACAGCCTATGCTAGGAAAAATCACTCTAGGGCATTTTACACATCTCCAAGACCTGACAGGCCCAAGCACATCCCAGACACAGTTTAGACATGGAGCATTCAAAACAGGGTGAGGGAACTGGAAACACCAGAGGAAGTGCCTTTTCTGAGTTCATTGGTGGGAAGAGGAAGGCCATATTCAGTTTTCAGGCCACTGCAGGACAAGTTACCAATTAGTCAGAGTAGGCCTATCTTGGCATAAACGTTCCCATGGAGCGGGTCATCACTATGTGGACTACCCCTGCCATGATTGCTCTTGCTGCTGGTTTAGTCCATTCATGCCTTGGTTACCTGCAGATACCCCACATGGGGAAGGAGAGGAGAACCAGCTCTATACTTTCCACAGCCAAGGATAATTCCATAGAAAGAGGTGGTTTAAATGTTCCCTTCAGTGCAATGGRGCAGGAATGAATGGCAGTTAGGCATTACAGCTGTGACTTTGTGTTCTGAATTAACCCTAGGCCCACATGCAAGACACTGAGATCATCCTGACCCTGTTTGCTGGGGAATAGTGAAAATGAAACATCTATTAATAGCTTGTTTGTATAGTTTCCGGTATACACACATGTTTCCTTGCCTAATTATAGGCAATTCAAGCTTCACTGACTAAATGAGCATGGCCATATAAGTTCTTCAGTTGCTCACAACTTTGCCAAACTCTAAGAGTTTGGGCTGAAATTTTCCACACCATGTATATGACTCAGGCTACGCTTTGGGTTTTTTTTCCTGAGAAAGCTTTGATAAAAATTAATTATTTCTCAAGAAAATAAAACTTACTGCTGCATTGCCAGCAGAATATTTTTCAGAACTATTTTGTTTAGGAGCACTACTTACCATGAGGACATTACACTTTTGTGGGGGGACTTCTCAGGGTTACACATCTATTTGTCCCCGTGGAAAGCTATCCATGCTTGAAGACACTGTAAACTGCTGGTTCATATACAATTAGCAGAGATCAGGCAATTGGCTGCTCAGATACCTGAATTTCCACCTATACTGAGCCATAGCTTGTCTTCCCTCCACTTCCTTTTTCTCTTGCCTTGGCATGTGCTATTTTCATAAAATCAACAAATAGTCTTTTTCAGCCTGGGCTGAACAAGGACTTCTGGGAAAATGTCCCTCCTTCATCTTTGTTTTCCCTCCCAGGGAATGAATGAAGGTTGAGGCAGTGGTTTGTGAGGTGGCCTTGTGGTTAAAGTTGGGTCTTTTCTTAAATGTTAGTATTTGAACTGTCACTTTATCTGCATACACTGTGCCGTGTCCGCCTGCTAATCTGTCTCCAGCAGAGGAAAGACATGCCTGAGAGTTTTTCAGAGAAATTTTCCCTTCTACAAAATGCAAGGGATTCAACTGAACGGACCCACTATTTGCTTTCTCCAGCTGCCCTGAGAGATGCCTCCTCTCCACCTCCCTGCTCCAGTTCTGCTGCATGGAGACCTTCCACTTGTGTAATTCTGGACCACCTTGTTCCTAGCCACATGCAATACTTGGATAGGTCTGGTCACCTCATGGGCCACAGCCTTTTAAGAAATCAGCAATCCTTTTGAGGCAGATATCTACTACTTATTTCAGCAATATAGTTAGCTAAGATTGCAATGTTAAAAATAGTACCACATTCACTATTGTGATCATCATGCTTCTGTGCTGGGATGTGTGGGTACCACCCCCATGCCCATCACCTCAGAGGCGGCTGCAGCCCTGTACATCCTGATACCTCTGTCTAGAGCAGCAGCCACCACTGGCTGGCTTTCCATTGCTCTGGAAAACAGAAGGACAAAACATGGCATTTTTGCCTCCCCAGCAGTCTGCTGCGCTGAGCAGCTGCCTGCTTTGCCTTGGCTTAACATGTCCCATATGCCTTTACAGGAAACATGGTGCTTTGCTCCTGCATGCCCCTGGGGATATGCCTCTATATTCTATATAATAGCGAGCAAACACTCCAAGCAAGCCAGAATTCAACACTGCATAGAGCTGGTCTCATATGGACACTCAGACTTCATTGTTACAGAAAGTTTCCCGCTGTCCAGAAAACAAATTCACATACCATGTTTTTGCATACTTGAGCATCAAAGACACCATGAATCCAAAGATCTTAGGTCACAAGTGTCAAAGAATATATACAAGTATTGCAGAAAAACTAAACACAGCTACTCTAGTTTGGCAATGCCAAAAAGGGTTGTCCCTCCAGTCTTCTACATTCTACTTCTTGTAGGTGCATTGTGACAGACATTAGTTTTCCTGGATGTCTGCGTCTGTAACGTAAGGCAGGAGGAATGAAACAGGGTTAAGGTTGACTAGACATTGTTAATGACACAATTCCTGCTTCATTTGCCCCGTTAAAATAAAAAGCGGAGAGGGAGGCAGTGGCTTGTGAGGTGGCCTTGTGGTTAAAGTTGCTGAGTCTGTATTAACAGCTGTTGGTTCTGTTAGTGCATCAGCTGTCGCATTTGTATGCAGCACTGCTCAAACTAGTTTGGGCTTGTTTTGCCTCTCCACTGACTGTACTGACTGTGTGACCCTTATTTGCTGTACACCTAAGTATGAGACACCTGGAGTCTGACTCTGTCAACAGCCAGCTGCTCTTGAATGTCATTCAAATCAAATGTTATTTAGCGAATGCCCAAGGGAGTAATAACTGAGCTCTGAAGTGTGCTCTAAGGAACCAAACTAGAGGGGGACCTAATGCAATGATTCCATTCTCTCTGACCCTGCACATGGGGAAAGCAGATCTGCAAGTCCAGAGAGCACATCTAGAGAAACATACATCCTGAGAATCACGACACTAGTGATACTGACCCAGCACAACCGTGAATATGGACAGTGCTGTTCTGCAGCTCAGACATCAGTGCAGTGTGGTCCAAGGATTTCTCAAGAATCCCAGGAAATCCATACTTCTGACAGCTCATGTGCTATGTATCGTGTTGCACAAGAGTCAAGCTGGCTTGTCCAGTCCAAACTGCATGAGCTGCAGTTACTCCTTTGGCTGCACAGTAGACAGAGCATCTCTGAGGATGTTCAAACACTAATGCCTGTAGAAATAGGCTTAGCAGTGAGGAGAACTTAAGTGCTAGTTCTGCCTTCCCTAATTTGCAGCACAGTCTCAAGCAAGTCTCTCTCAGTGTCCTGATCCTCAGAGTGAGGCTAGCAGTTTTCTGTTGGGATCTTGTTCCCTCTGTGTGGAAAACAGCACTATGAAGGCCAAAAAGAAGTAAATATGGTGCTGGGTGCAGGTTTTGGAGAGAAGATAGCCAGTGGAAAGGTAGTGCCTGCATGGAGTGGAAAGTGTAAGAGGTAAAGTGCCTGGAGAGGAAAGAGGTGGTTAGCTTTATTTCTCCTGCTAGGAGTGAATGTGTTTCCTTCCTAGGGTGCTGCCTAACCAGTTCATGGATGCACACTCCACCTACCAAGCCTCTCCCCAGCTCTGAGTGCCCTGTTCTTCTCTTCATTCTGCTCCACCCTGCCTTCTCCAGCAGCCACAAAATATCTTCCCCCTTTCTCAGGCTCCTCAGGCTGGAAAGCAATGCATTACAGAGGTTCTCCAGACCTCTGCTGGAGATCCTAGATTTCCCTTAGGCTGGGCTTCCTAGAAAATGCGTAGGCATTTTCGTTTCTCAATCCAACTTGCCTTATTTTCAAACCCTGCCTTTAAGAAATTGGATCATGTATTTAAGAACCTGATTAAGGTTGACTGTTCTGGAAGCCCCTAGGATTGGAGTTCCTAAGGTCAAAGCCTTCATTCAACAACTAAGGGTATCTAGGACATCTAGGATAATCAGAATTCAGTAATTTAGGAGCAAAAGGCCCCACAACTATCTGACAGGATTCATGCTCTCATGTACCCCTTCCCCTGATATGTGGCTCAGCCTGAACATGGCTTTCAGAGTGTGGGAGTGCTATGCCATTCCAGAACCGTACAGCAGGCTTCACCCTTGCAACACCCTGCAAGACTTGTGATGGCAGCAGTCAAATTCACCATCCCCAGCAACTTCCGATATCATGGGTGCAGCACTACCCTAGTTCTTTTACTCAGCTCTACCACCAGCCCCACACAGAGAACTAGGAAGTAAAATTATATCAGCTGGGCTTCACCATCTTTGAACAAATGTTGATATGGACAGCCTCCCATACTGAGGGTCCCTGCCCCACATCTCCACCTACTAGCCCATTTCCCTCAAGGGCCTGAGCTGTGCCCTCCTTCCTGCTTCCACACAGTTCAGCTCATCTTCCATCCACTGTCTCCTCATGTTGCACACAGCAGGGTGAGTCTCTCTGGGTCCACTGGCCTTTATTGATCCTCGGGAAATTGTGTGTGATCAGTATCCTCCAATACGAACAGCGTCACACTCCACCCTTCTCTTCATCAGCACAGCACTGCACTTCTAGCACTTTGCAGAAGCTGAAGTTTTCACTGAAGGGCTGAAAATGGTCAGCTCTTTGACACACCTCCTGGTTTAGCTTGGACCAAGCACCAAATGGGGAGTTTATGTGGCACACAGAACATAGATGAGGAATTCACCTTGCTGCAGAAGCAGCTATGGGATAGACTGGAAAACCTGCTGGGTCTTAACTGGAAACCTTGTGCATGGGAGGAAGATCCACTGTGCTGGAAGAGATCAAACACACATCTGTCTTGTGAATGCACAAGAAGACAATTTCTCAGGGACTCATTCTTGCAGGTGGATTCATAGTATTTCTCATAGTATTCATAGTTATCTAAAAGAACATATAAAATCTCCACTTACGTTGTTTCCAGTTTGGGAGAGTGGTGAACAATCAAGAGGACAGAACTGCGGTACAGAGCAAGAGAGATTGCTTGGTAGATTGAGTGATAACAAACAATAAAACTTTTAGCACAGCCAAAGGTTATACACTGGGAAAGAGCAACACAGGAACTACCTCCAGGCTGAAGGATTTTTTCCTGGGAGGATGCAGGGTGCTGAGAGGGAAAGAGAGCATAGCCAGGTAAGGCTGAACTCCAATGGTAACACTGTAGTGAAATGTCACAACAGTCCTGGGATGCGATAGAATGAGACAGTCATATAGCAGTGGAAATGCAGGATTGCCTCTGTGTTTCACACAGGTGTGAGCAGTGCTAGTGTTTTGGGTCCCATCCTGCCCTTCACAGCTCAACATAGATACTGATTGGGGGCAGGGGTTCAAAAGAGAGCAAAATGATGATGAAAGGATTGGAAAACATGCTGTGTAGACCCAAGCTGCTTAGGCTATTTCAGTTATCGAAGAGATTGTGAGCACTATCTGTAAGTGCCTTCTTGGGAAGAAGAAATTTGATAGAGTGCTCTCCCATCCAGCAGACAAATTCAGAACAGGATCCATCATCTGGAAGTTGATGCTAGACAAATTCAGACTAGAAATAAGGTGTATATTTTCAACAGTGAGGGTAACTCACTGCTGAGATGATTTACTGAGTAGCACTGGGAAACTTTAAAGGAAGATTGATTTTGTTGTTTGTTGCATCTTTTTCCCAAAACAGGATGTGTTCATCGCAGTTGTTATGGGAATTAACAGGAAATTGTTTAGCAGAGTTGCTTGGTCTTCTGTGCTGTCTGGATCACATCGCCTGTTTGTAATGATTCTTTTTGCATATTTAAATAACAAAATCTCTGTAATTATCCCCTCAAAATAAAAGAAGACATTTTATGTCAGTACTTTCTAAGTCAGAAAGGAATAGAAATGGGGGGGGGCACACTGGAGACAGTATTTGAAGAGCAGCCCTTTCCATTGCTGAAGATTACCTGGCATTTCTCAGGTCTTCTGTGCTTGCCTCTTCTTATCAGAGCTGCTTGTCTCACAACAGGGAGGCACTCTTTACAGACAATTTTGACAATTTTGGTCCCAGAAACATTTAAAATCTCATCAGTCTAGGCAGGAAGACTCACAGGGAAAGCAATGTTAGATGAGACCAAGATTTCAGAGGTAAACTAATCAGCTAGAAATATTATATTACAATATTTGCAGCTGACCATTTATTAGGCTAACAATATGAACTAAAATCATTGCTCTGTCTACTTGCCCTTCCCTCAAAACCTGCTGGTAAAGGGAAAGAAACATGGACCATATCTTCAGCTGGCATAGACAGACTTTTTTCGAATGTCAGCTTTTACTAGGAAAGGATGCCTTTGTTTAAATATATGGCCTGATACACATTTAATGATGACAAGTAAATAAAAGTACTCAGTTCAGCTTACTACATAATTACACTTGCAAAATAAGAAAAAAAGCTTGTAGTGAGCATTACCACATAAATTTTTTCAAGCCTAAGTGACATATGACAATGCAGATTTGCCCCTTGAGATGCCAGAGATTAATGAGGAGGGGGAAACGTGCAGAGGAGTCTAGCACATAGCTTAGATTTCTTCTAATCAGGATTAGCTTCATACTCCTGTTTGGGAAAAATAACGTTTTCTTCAGTGAATGCAGGTTGCCCACTAGCTCTGGAATGCCTTTTTACACTCACTGCCTGGATTTGTTTTCTCTTCTGCTTTGCCTGTGCTCAATGATAAAGCTCATATTCATACATGAATGTACAATCTAATTTGTATCAAGGCCTTCATATATATGCAATGATAGCCCACTTCATGCAGAAAGTCCGGTGTGTCATTCTTTCTCAGGTGAAACAATTCATGCTCAAATTTACATCTTTTTTTCGACCTACTAAAGATGATCTGTAGCACTATGGAGTGCACTGAAGGGGAACCTGTGGTTTCAGAGCACTGTAAGTCACGGTTACAGTGAAAGGTTTTCTTTCCCATTTGTTTCTGGACCAAATGTGCAAGACAGTGAGCTTGCTGCAGTCTCAGAGCTCTAGAAGTGCAGAGCATTATTAGGCAGTTGCCTAGACTGCATGGCTTTGGGCTCATTTCACAACAGACTCATTCAGATATTTCATACTATACTGGATTCAGTGACGGAGTGGTGATACTGCATGCAGATTGTTTTCACCTGACACATCTGATGACAGGTACCACCAGAGGCACAATATCCGTTTAAAGGACTCAGTGGTTGGATGCAGTTTGGTGAGTTCTGTGGACTTGATGGTAGTTATTTGGCTGAAATCCTAAGTCTCTGTGTTCCCCAGTCAGACTGAGGTTCAGGCAGGAAGCTGAGGGGAAAGGATAGGAAGAGAATACATTTACCCTGGGGAAAACAGTGCTTTTTCTGGGGCAATTCCTCTACAATCTTCCAAGAGCCTTCCCTTGGAAGTCCCTGCTCAACCCCTAACTACAGAGGCCCAGGTGTTCCTAAAGAAAAAGGAAAATGGATCATCTCCTTCAAAATAAATAGGCAAACTGTGCTATGTGTGGTATACACCTGAGAGATGTGAACATGCACTTTGTTTGAAGGTGATAAATCCATCTGCACTGAAGGCAATGGAGTCTTTCCATTGTCTGTAATGGATTTTGGATTGAGGCTGCAGATAGTCCCAGAGCCTGTGAACTACAGCTTCTATACTAAATATGTGGTAGGCCTTAGCAGCAGCTGCACACCCTGTAGTGAGTCACTTGGTAGTAAAGATGGGCATTAAAGACACTAAAAGAAGGCCGTGTCATAAAGCAGTCTGAAAAACTGTCTAGTGTAGTGTACCTCTGACTTGAATCACCCTTTCTAAACTTGCTTCCAGACTGTCTTCAAGAGTAAGTTCTTTGCTGAAAACCAAGCCTAAGTGCCATCATATTTATTCATTTTAGTGAATTTTCTGTTAGCATGTAACCAATTAACAATTTCTCTAATAACTAATGGAACTAATGAAGCTTACAATTTCTTGCTCTATATCCCTGTCTGCCTCTTTCACTGCAATAAATCCAGTTTCCTTCATTGTGTCTCCTCTGACTTTCTCTGCAATACTTTCTCTTTCTCTCCCCTCCCACATTCACGGTGTTCACCATTTCACAGTTCCTGTTTCCCCAGCTTCCTACAGCAACACTCCCAGCTGACTCTTACCCTCTCTAACTAGCCCTGAGCAAGAGGCAGTTTGTGGTCTGGCTGCTCATAGACTGTCCACAGCCAGTCGACCATGCAGACATTTGCTGAGTGCATTCTAAAGCCCACTGATCAGTGAGACCTGTCAGGTTTGGCTGGAATTGGCCTGCACAGCAAAAGCTTCTGGGAGGGTAGTGAGTGGGATGGGGAAGAGGAGGGAGAAATGACTGATGGCATGGCTGTATAACTCATTTCTTAGAGAAATCCAGGTAAAAAGTAGTGCATGGGAGGTTTTCTAGAATATGTTGGGAAAAGTCAGGCCTTTGGGTAGTCTCAGTGCATTGACTTGGCAAAGTGGGCTCGTCACCTATAATCCTGCTGAAGTCCATAGACTCTCAACATACACCAAACACTGTAAGCAGCAGCTCCAGGATGCAGCTCTGCATGATTTTAAGAACTCTTTGAAAAAAAGCAAAGAAGAACTCTAGCAGGAAGATCTGTCATGTTAGAATTGAAAATCCTCTTGCTCTAACTTTTTACTTACAAGAGAATAGGATCATAGGATAATTCAGGTTGGGAGGGACCACAGGAAGTTTCCAGTCCAAACTCATGCTCAAAGCAGCATCAGCCGTGAGGCCAGACCAGGATGTTCAGGACTTTATCCAGCCTAATCTTGAAACCTCCCAAAGACACATTCTGCACAAATTCTCGTATCATTTCAAAGCAACATTGGCTTTTATTACAGTACAGCTCCCTGAGATAAGGGCAGACAGCAAAGGGTATAGCAAGTGATATGTCTCCAAGCAGGTGACTTTCAAGATCTCCTCTCCTTTATGCATTTGCAATCATCCAAACCAAATAAAAAAAAATGCTGTCCTATTTTCATACCTTTCCTCTTCTTTCTCCATGTACATTATTTCTAGGCATACTAGTCCCCCCATAAGGCTCTGCCATTCTTCCATGGTAATTAACATAGAATAACAAACATGTAAACTCTGAGCAGATTTGGTTTGGAACATGTTAATATATTTGGCACCAGAAACTGGGTCACTGATTATATTCCCTCTATGCTTCCGGTACCTGTTGTTCACTTTCTGCTACTGTGCCAGGAACACAGGTGCTAGAAATCAAACACTATTGTTTTGGATTTATGAGTCTATATTGCATTCAGTGCACAATGTCTTAAAGTTAGCTTTCACTTTTTGATAGAGCTATTATGTGGAATTATTACTTCTTAAGGTGTGTCTCTCTTCTCTCTAACCTGTCAAAAAGGAAAGAAGTCTTCCAAACAGATTCTCTGCATAGGCAGAGAACGAAACAGTGAATTTAATCATAATGCTTGTGCATGGCTTTCAGACTGACATCTGTACATTAAGAATATGTAAAAATACCAATTTCATGCTCTGACAACTTATTCTATATTGGTGGGGGATAATACCATGGGAATGCCAAATGTTAGAACATTACATAATGCAAAGCATTCACACACTGTCTCATGGGACATCACTGATGGTTTCTTAAGGGAAAATTTCCAGAAAAATGAGAGAAAGATACTGGGAGCTGCTGAAAGAAAATGAAAATCATGAAGTCAGAGTTAAAAACTATTGGCAGTGCAGCATCAAGTCTTTGAGCACAGAGCCTTTTCTGGCTCTGAATTGTCCTTTCACTTCGGTCAAAAGAGGAAATTCACACATGTTCATTTCAGAAGATGCAGATAAACCCCAAACTGTTTTTCACAAAGGACCTGCCCCTCCTCCTTCTGCCACTTTCCTTTAAATAAACTGTTCGGCAATCTTGAACATCCTGAAATGTAATGTTTTTCCTTAAGCACAGCACACACAGAACAGCCAGCAGAAGAAATGCTGTTTTTTAGTGGGGGACTGCTCCAAGTGCAAAGGAAGCACATGTACAGCTATTTCCTCATTTGCTTAGCCCCCGTGTCTTCCACTAAGGCAAGTGACAGAGCTGAGTGAGGGAGGAAGGCCTGCTGATTCAAAAGGCGTCCACCATGTCCACAATCCAGCTGTTCCCACAGTCCTCCACCCCTGCTCATAGTTAGTCTTCTCTCCTCAGCCTGCCCATCATCTCACCTGTGTTCCTGATGGCAGGGCACTGTCACAGGTTCAGGAATTCTGCAGTCCTAGGACTTTCCCAGACTGCCAGGGTACATAAGCATCATCCCTACAAACTACAGGAAAAGTAACTTTCTGTTCTATTAATGGTTTCTGTATGAGCTCTGGCATTTCACAATTGGTAAAGACTTTGAGGTGCTGACAGTGCTCAATGGATAGAGCAGACTGGGGTCCCAAGTGTGTTCCACAGAGGGCTTTGGCTTTTCATAGGAGAAGGAATTTTGTTTTTTTGCCCTACAAATGCTGAAGATTTTTATTTGCTTGAACTGGGAGAGAGGGAGAACAGCTTTCAAACTATTTGGTCTTCCAGAGAGAAAACTAGGATGATTTAAGAGAGGAAATATTTTTTCTGAAAAGGGTCAATATTCTGTGAAAGCCATTCTGTCATCCAGAAACCAATCCCCATCAACTAGACTGAAATGCATTCACTGACAATGACTGGATTCTGAGCCTAGGTATTTATATGAGCTGCCTGAGAATGTAGGTGGGCATGGTGTGAAGTGCAGAGAAGAGATGGCTGTGCTTTGGTCACGTCAAAGCAGATTACACTTTGGTGCCTAACCTGCCTCTCCGTCACTCACCACAGATGAAGTACACTGCTCTCCATACTGAGCACTTCGTCCCCCTTCTTTTCTCTGTCTTCCTCTACTTCCTGTCTGTTTCCCAATCCCTGCTGTTCTTTTGCCTAGTGGCTGGCTCCCCTGGCTCCCTCTGCCCACCCCGCCCCCAGCCCTTTCACTCCGGCTTCTCCCCTTTACCAGGCCTTGTGGCTTCTTCCCAACTTCACTAAGTTTCTCCACCTCCCACTTCTCCCTGTCCCCCCACCTCCCACATGCTGTTCTGTTCCTCCACTGACTAGCACAGCTGAAACTGTAATTAACAAGCTATGAAGCACTGTAGAGCTAGCTCTAAGGAGCTAAATAATTACACTCCCTCCCCTCTCCCGCTGCTCTGTCTGAAGCTGCAAAGTGGAGCATTGGGAAGAGGAGGAGCAGATCAGGTGGGGGGTGGGAATTTAATTAACTTCTGAAGTGCTCCTGTCCCTGCTGCCCTCAGCTGAGGATGATGATGAGGCTGTATCTCAGGATATTGCATAGGTCCAAATGCAGTGTGGTGATGAACTCCCATGTGGGCTGCATCCAAGAAGGAAGCAGAAGGTCTGATCCAAAGGCCCCAGGAGCTGTGGGGAGTTTGTACACTGTTTCCAGGGTCCCTTAAGTGGGGTCCCACTAGGGCATGCCACTGACTATCCTGAGGTTTGTCAGAGTTCAATGCCAATGTTTTTCATGTCATTTCAGTGCAAAGTCTTCTGAAAGCAGCATTCGTGTGACCTGGGCAATCCAGTCTTCTGCTGTTTAACTGGAAGCAAGATATGAAAATAGAAACAATAGCAATGGCAGACACCTGCCCTCTCTTCCTTTCCATTTGTTAGTTGTTCTTTTCCTCCTCATGTTTCCTTCCTCTTCTTGCCCTCTCCCTGCCTCTTTGCCCAAAGTTCCATGAAATATTTCAATACTTCTGCCAACCCCCATCAGCTTTTATATGGGGCCTATAGCGACTGTGCTGAATGTTTCAGCCTGGTCCAGTAAAACACTTCACCATTTGAAACAGTTCCCCATTTGAACTTCAAGGAACACGAGTGGTTCATTACCACAAAGGTAATATATTGTCCTGGGTCAGGACAGAAGAAAATGGAGCTCACAGGTCAAAGTACCCAAAACAAAAAACATCATGATTTGCAACTGTAGGACAAAAACAGTAGGATTGTCAGGAATCAGCTTATACTGGGCCAGAGACAACTTCCCTTAGCACAACTAATCAGATACAAATACAACCTATCTATCTCATTCATTGGGCCTAGATAAAAACAGCATTCATTAAGATTGCAAAGTTAAACTCTCAAAAACTAGGACATGATTGCCCATGTATATTTAATTTGACCTTTTTGCATGTCTGCATTCTTCAGTCATATATTCATATTTCTCCAGACTGGAAATTACAGGATCACCAAAAGTTTTTAATGAGGCCAAGAATCATGTAATTTTCTTCAGCGGTGTCCTCAGACAGGCCAACTCATTCTGAAACTTCTCAAAGGAATGTCACTTGATGAAGTAGCTCCCTGAAGCTATTTCACCTCAAAGGATTGACATCTGGCAAAGTTATAAGCGATAGCAAACAGGAGCTTAACAGAGACAATTTAATAATGGCTAGCAGTGTTAACTCTAATTCTGGATTCCTTCATGCAGTTTCCCACGGCACTTAGAAACATGCTTTAAAAAGAAGCAAATGAAAATCAGAATTTCTGTTTCCCAGGATTCCTCTCTGACAGCTCTCGATCAGTGTGGTAGAACCCTTCAAACTTCCTGGGTGGTCATGAAGAGAGCAGAGGCTGGAGATGTACAGATGCAGCCATTTCTGGTGGGCAAATAGGAAGGCTCACACAAAGTCTACGAACAATGCTGCACATTCTTGAGGGCCATCTACTGGCATTTGGACTGTAAACTGCCAGTTTACATGTGTAGAAAATTTCCCTATTTATTTTCCTTCTTGTTTTTAAGCACACGAGGCTTGTGGTGGAATAACCAGGGTCTCCACTGGACTCCTGCAATCTGCAAAGCATCATGGGGATCTAAATTATCTCCAAGCCGTTCAGGATGCTGCAGATTTTCGTTCTCTGAAACTGGCACAGATTTCCTCATAGATTCTGAAATGCCTCATTTCTTCTTTAACGTGTGCAGCCATTTGGCCACTTCCCAAAGGGCAGGCAAGTGGGGAGGGGAAGGACAGTGCAGGCACTTAGGGCAGTATTCTAGCGCTTGAGAGAATGAACATCCCTTTGCATTCCCAGTGACTTCCTGGGTGAGGCTAGTCAAATCACAAAGGGAATATGGTGTTGCAATAATTGAAACACAATGACCCACCTCCTGTAGGGGAATCTACTGTTTGGAGTTCAGTGTCTACACTGTGCTGCATGTACAAAGTTGCCTAGGCTGCACTGCACTGCCACTGCAAAAGATGTTTTGAGCAAGGATTCAGCTACAGTAGGCAGTTTTAGATAGGAAAGAAACAGGGGTGTTTTAAATGCCACCATTCTCTGGGGCTTTGGAGCCCAGTTCTGGACTGCAGGAAGATGCTTCCTTCCACCTTTAGCCGCTTTGAATCTCTTCTGAAGGGAGGGGATTCCTTTCTTTTACAACAAACATAGAAGAGCAGAAAGCTGCAAGCTGCGGGTTGTGGAAAAGGAGGAAAAGAGAACTTTCTCTTAGGAAGGAATGCAGCTCCACAAGCTGCACTTGTGTTCAAGAACACAAAAAAAGTCTCACTGAATGAGTAACTGGATAAAAGGGGGGGCACAACCCCCTCTTCTTCTGACTATTCATATATGTCAGAACCTGACTCTCTGGGTTTTGTGTGAAGTCCTCTCCTCTGCTGTGTGAGTGAGTCATTGGCTCACCAAAAGGGCTGGGCTGTTCAGGGAAAGAAGTGGAGGAGAGAAGGCACACCCAGTCTTGAAAGTTTGAACAGGGTTCAGGTGAAAGGCAGCTGGAGTTTATCATTTATACTGAGAAACAGCAGTCCTACAGAAAGGCAGAAGTAGGACCCAATTTGCATGAGAGAGAACAGATATAAGAGTGAAAATGTCAGTGCCTGAGGAACACACCTATATACCGTTTGCATCCAATGCAGGCAAGGCTGTCTGATTCTCTGGAGCAGCAAAGTGCCCTGAAGCACACCTCTAAAACGGAGTCATGGCACTTTACCCCTAGGATGGATGTAATTGGACAACATGACCTAAAAAGTCTGATGAGTTCTGTTTCTTCAAGCAGAGATAAACAAAATGAAGACAAACATGTAGCCTTGCCTTTGCTGTGCCATATGAAGCTTAAGACAGAAATTCAGTGCAGCACCTAAACCACTGTGCTTCAGTGCATTCTTAAAGCAATAACTGCTTTCAAGTCAAACTCATTAAAAGTCATTCTGGCTCCCGATGACCTCATCTGCATGTAGAATTTGCTAGACTAGAGAAATTATACTGGAAGAGCTTGAGAAGATATTAACCCCAACTGAATAAGACCAGTAATAAATTCTGTTGGCAGTCATTTGACGGAAAAGTTTGTATTGGTTAGTTTGAACACATCTTCACTGACGCAGACCAGAACAATACAAACCAAATTAAGACCTATCTCCAAGTGTCCATCACAAGATAATAACATATATACATATGGCCCAGACCAGTATCAGTGAACTAACAGAAAGGAGAAGCACTGATCACTGATAGGCTAAAACAAAGGGGATGTGCTTCAGAAAAGCTCTGTATTGCTGTTGTCAGCTCCTTCTGTGTCCCAACGGGGTAGTGACACATTGGCACTGGCCAGACAGAGTTTCCCTTCTGCTTGTTTCTCTTTCAGTGTTATATAGCTGGCAGAGTGAAATGGGAAGTATATTTTTAGCTTTCATGTATACAGAAAGAGCCTGAAAGAAAGCACTGGAGGAATTCACTATCAGAATGTTGGTAGAAAGTATTCAGTGTCCCTTGTTTTTAAAGGCATACCTATATTAAGTCAATCTCACAGTTTTAGAAGGCTAGCTTTATGACCTTTTTAATAATTGGGATTGGCCACACTGCGTTTCAGACTGACCAGAAATAAATTCTTCAAGAACAAAATCCAAGGCTAGAGCTTACATTTGAGGCTATTAGAAATCCTGTTTTAAATATTGGATAGGATTTCTTTCTTAAATAACTGCCCTGCAGCACAGCAAAACATTATCTTGCACAATTGCAATGCAGAACTCATATGGCATAGCTGTCAAAAGGGTGAGCAACCAGGAACAATCAAAAATTGGACAGGCCTCAGACACTACTGATCCTTCATAGGAGTGCAGAGCTATCTTACACCTAAATAAACTGGACAGGTAAACTTATGGGAGGGGAAAGAGTGACTAGTACCAAGAGAAGTACTTGATGGTGCAACAGTGTCAACACCAGCTGAAGATAACATGAAGAAAGGGGAAAAAAGCCTCATGATATAGAAAATGAAGAAAATTAAGGCCATGGACACATGTTATTGGGAACAATGAAGTGTAGAAAGATATCCTGTGAATAAGGAAAAACAACAGCCCAGTCCCATCAAAGCATATGGAATACATGGTGGGGAACTGAGTTTTCAATTGTCTATCTTGGAAGACAGTATTATTCAACTAATCTGACATATAAAGATGAAATCCTGAAAGTAGTTTGAGAACAGATGGAAATAGCTTCTAAATCCTAGCCAATCCTTTTCCTTAGAAATCTAAGTCCCTTTGCACAAGCAAGGAGAAGAGCCCTCAGATTCATGAGAAATGACTTATGAAAAGAAGGGGTGGATAACAGGCTCTTGCACCCTTCAAAGCTGGGACTACTGCACACAGTAAGTCATTCATATTGCAGGAGTGTTGAGTTCAACTGTACTCAGGATGCATCAGAGCCAGGCAGAAGTAATAACTAGTGAACAATATATCTGTATTTTCCTTTTCTTCTGAAAAGCTGTCCACTGTGGAATCACTGGCTTTCCTCAGTGAGGCCACCAAAGACAAACATCCTTTCAAGGCCAAATTTGGCAAGAATGAATTCTTGCAATATAAAATACCGCTGTTGTCAATGTTAGGCCTGAACCCTCTAATCTTTCTGCTCCTGGTTCTAGAAATACAGAATTTTGTTTCCTCAAAACAATCTGAGAAAAGTTTTCTAACTTAAGATCTTTCTCCAAACATGTATTTTATACCATCTTAGTAACTGCTAGTGCAAAACATTAAACTAAAAATGAGGGAGATAGCAAGGAGAAATACACAAGAACATTCATTTCCTTGTTTTTGCTAAATCATATTTAATAATATCTGATTACTGATTGTGAAATGACATTACCTTTAACCATCTAATAGATGCAAATACTGCAGGGCCATAGCAGGGTTGGAGACCAGCACCGCTACACCATCACAGTGCAGGGACTGACGCCCCCAGCTGGGCTGAAAGGAGACCTTGACCTGGGCAGTGGTGGGGGCCCAGGGACTGATCAGGAACGGCAAATGCAGTCAGTGCCCCAGTTGCATACTATTTACCAATTCCATTTCTTCCTCTAGTCTCATTAACAGCAAATGTTCTACCACAATAATGATTTGATACATTTGAGGAGGTTTTATGATATCCAGAGGCAGTAAAAACAGTTTTATTTTGAAAAGTAGCAAGAGTTGATTACAGAAGAGTTCTGTCTACTGTATACACTGGGTATCAGAGTTGTGTTTCAAACTCTTTCCAGAGTCTGCTCCCGTCAGAAGATCAAATCCTTCATACTTATGGTTCATTTTTTGTTCAGTTTCCTTCTTTCTTGACCCAGAGACTAATGGCTCACATAAATCATTTTGTCCTTTTAGAGGCACATTTCCAACCAACACATGCATATCTGTGCTAAACTTCAAAGAGGCAAATGCAGGCTGTAATTACATGCCAGTAATGTTGAAAATATAGGACTAGAGGGTATTAAGGAAACACCTGAAGTCTGAAAGGCCTATTAAAAAAAAAAAAAAAAAAGAAAATCTCTGGGCTAAACAGGCACACAAATGAACATATATCTGTTTATATATGAGTCAACCTTTCAAGGTCAGCAGAATAGTTTGAATGGAGCTATGCATACACCTCAGTCTGTCCTGCATCCACACTTCGGCTCTAAGAGGCAGGAAGGAGGAAATGCCCCAAAGCTCCGGGGATAATCTGCCACACGACTTCTCTCAGCAGCAGACTCAGCTAAAGTCTCTCATATATCCCCTCCACCCCACTTACTCTTTCCTGTCCTCTTCTCCCACTTCTAAGGTGTCCGCATCCCTTGGCTAGGCAAATTCTTTTCATTGCACAGTGACTCCTCTTCACTACCTGCTGTAGCTAAAGATTAGGCCTGTTGCACTCATGAAAACAGAAACCACTATGCAGACTTTAATGAGCTTGTTTTTAACTCAGACATAAGCACACTAATACAGTAAAACTATACAAGCATTTTATTACTCAGTGGCTCAGTAAAAATGGTATTGCCACTGCCAGTAACAGGTCACAGACCCTACGCCAATCCTGCCGGACAGCAGCCCTGGCCTGCAGAGCCTGTCAGTAATTTATGAGAACTGGTTGTGTGAAACAGAGCTTGGTGTCAGATGTCTTCTGTTATGATATACAGATTAAGAATTAGGATAACAGTAAAGGCCTTGAAAAATATGGGCACAGCTTGAAAGTAGAGAAACCAGATTCCAGAGACCAGCAGAGACAACACACTGATGGTCAATTACCAGTCACTGCAAAAGCACAATCTTGAGAGCTGGGAAAAGACTACTTTTGTTTTATGAAAGAGGCAACAACTAAGCAAGGGGAAAAATATCCAAATAACTGTGCAGGCTGTGAAAGTAACCTCCAGTCCCTCCAAGCATCTTGACACACATAGTGCAGGAGTAGAAGTTAAGATCTGGGAATCAGCTGGTAACTAAAATGTCATATAAAAGGATGAGATTCCAAACTGGTGGGGAGGGACAAGACACCTACTTCAGTTCTAATCTCGCCTCCTCGAAGAGCAATCATGCTTGACCACCTCTGCATCTGTGACTAAGACCATCAAGCACTGTGGCCAGCAATGCCAACTTTGCAGCATAAGCCTCTTGGTATTGTGTACTCACTGCTAATGCAGGACTAACTGCTTTGAATACATAGTTTTAATTGTTGATAATGGTTAAGAACTAACCACTGACATGAAATGTGTTGCTAATGAATGTCAATCTAGTAAAGTTTGTTTTAAAGTTAAATTGGCCTGATTTATCAGTCTTCTGAACGCTCTCATCACAGCAATCTCTAATTCCCTCATATATATGCATATATATACTTAATGGCAACATTGCTTTTTGTAGCCACAAAGGCCGGCTGACTCTGAGCAGTACCAGGTAGCTGTTTCCCCACAGAGCTGTTCCTTCCTGGTCTTGGTAGAAATACTGCACTGTACTGGAACCCCCTAAGCCAAGTTTAAGGTATTCCTGTCTGTCGCCAAACCCAGTAGCCCAACAGAGGTGAGGCTGCTGCAGATCCACGTCCCCAGGTCCAGTCAATAGCAAAGCTGAGCATGTATTCCCAATAGGCATACAAACATGCAATACATATACACATATATACAGTCAGCCACATAGGTCAACACAGACAGAAAACACAGCACTTACACAAACACAAACAGCACCTATTGCCTCATTCTGTTTGCCTCTCCAGCTGATCAGGATCAAGGTCCATTAATCGAAAATATATACATATAGACAGAGATATACCCACAATACGGATCCTTCCAGTAGCCAACTCTAGTTGCTGGCACTTAGACCTCCATACACATACATGCACACAGGGTAGAGAGTCCCTCACCCAGGAAAACAGGTATAGAGTTTAATAAGACAGAACAGACCGCACTATCATGCTCAGAGAGTGGCCACACAATCATACTAACCAGCCATCTCTTCACATGCAACTGGTCCCTTTTATCCTCTTCCCCCTCTTTTCCCATGTTTGTTCCTCCCCATTCACCTTGATCCCTTCCTTTCCCCATCCTCGGGCCTTTCCCTAAGTGTCCCATAATAAGTCTCACACAATCTTGCCCAGCATCCCAGAATGAGTCCCATCCTTGAGGGGAGTAAATGCCTTCAGCCTGCAAAGTGACTGGGGAAGCCTCTCCCATTGATTCATCTAGTGGGTTTCACACTTGGACAATGGGACTGAGTCAGGTGCTTTATTTGCTCCAGTTAGGTTATTCAGTTCTTCTGCCTGTCACTGATCCTCTGCTCCTTTGTGTTTATGAAGATTAGCTATTAAACACATAAGCTCTCATCTTTCACCTAGCCCTCAGCAAGGGTCTGTTCACCAGTTATGGTGACAGTTCACCAGGCAAATTCAATTGGCTTTGGGAGGCCATATATGCTATCACAACTTTGATAACATCTTTTACTTTCTGACTTAGCAGGGCAAAGTTTAGTAGAAACACCTTTGAATACAGAAGAGCGTGAACTGACCCAAACCTGTCCACAGCATTAGCTGTGGATTGCTCCTGCCTCTCAGCCAGAGCTTAGTTTGTAGAACCTGAATTTAGAAGAGTTGGTTTTGCATCTCTGCTCTTCTACTGGAAGAAACTTTGTTGATGACCTGTAAGCTAGTATTACTACCACGCTCAAATTCCCTCCTCATAGACCTCAGCAGTCCCTTCAGGACTAGGGCAGGCCCCATTTCTCCTGGTATTTCTGTTATAAAAAAGAATATGAAGCAAAGGCATGCCTCTGAAAGGTCAGTTCTACCATCACCAGGTACAGGCTGTGTGAAAGGACCAAGTGTTTCCCCTTTCCTAAGGGGATATGAAAGTCCAGAATCCATTAATGACCTATTTGTTGTTTAAAGTGAAAACTCTTTGCTCTTACTATCCTTTGATTATTTGAACTAAAAATCAAAACACAGTTAAAAAAGGATGTTAAGCTTTTCAACAAGTCTAGTTTGGTACCAAGGCATCACTGAGCTTCTAACAATCATTTTGATTATGTTTCTGGAACGTGCATTTACACAGAAGTCACACCTTACCTCACACCTTGGCTTTAGCTTCACTAAAAGATTTTATTAACATTCATTTTTATTGATCTTTAGTAAGTTCCATAAGAAAATATTTGATCTTTGAACCACAAACATCAGAACAGCAGGTAACACACCCTGATGCACAACCCAGTCTGATGCACAAATTCAGCTTATAAAACATTTATTTTTGTGAAATTATTATATCCAAAAGTATTTACAGGTGAAAAAAAATTTTCCAGTTTACAGGCAAATCCTCATACAATTGCTTATTCCTGAAAATGCCAATGACTTTCGTGTCCCTTCAGAGAAGAATTTAATTCAAAAAATTCAAATACAGCAAAACAAAGAAACATGATCACCTGAGTTCCTTGCAAGATCAGAGTTATGAGGAATATTCCAACATTAGAAAATCAGGGACTATGCAACCAAGATAACATTTTTTTGCAAAGTTCAGTTACATTTATTGAAATCTAGGAATGGAACTCAAATATTTTAACTCTGAATTATCAGACCTTTGCAATGGACCACACTGCATGGATTCATATTGAACAAATGGACTACCTAGTGCTCCCAAAGGGTGTCCATGCATTTACCATATGTCTGACCTTAAAAGAGAACTCCAAATTTTTTCAGCAATGATTTTGCACCCACAAATTTAATTTGTAGCAGGCAGTTCAGTATCAGCAAATCTGCTTAATTAACTGTTGACCTAAAGCATCACTTCTCCTATCTCTTCTGCAAACTGCCCTGTAACAAGACCGGCCAAGTTCTCTGCCTTCTCCAAATCAGCAACCGTTTCAGATTGAAAAATCTGGTTGTATGTAAGTTGTTTAAACTTGGTACATAGTTCAGACAAGAGGTATAAATTTTCAAGAGCATCCATCAATCCCTAGAAGAACTTGTTTGTTCTAAAATATTTCTGTCTCACTTATGTCTTTTGCAATTCTCATCAGTTTGACTGTTCCCTGTTACATGCAAGCCCATCCCTCTTAGAGCAATCAGCTTTTTGTTTTTCAAGCTCTTTTCACCCAAATGACTTAAGCAGCCAGTTCTCTGCTTTCCTCCAGGCAGTCCCGTACGAATTAAACTCCATTTCTCAGGTAGTTTGTAAAGATATCACATCATCTTCATCAAAGTGCTTCTTGGAGCACCTGATATGGTGTTAGTACCTGATGTGCAACTGTTTAGTTCCCACTGGTCATGGAGCTGTAGCCCATATGGTCCTCTTCAGGGAGCAAAAATGAAGGTGACAAAGGGAGGGGACACTAACACTGGAGTAGTTGCTGGGAAGCCAGTTTGATCTGGGCTTTGTTTCCTAGCAGAAAGTTGTAACTAGGGAGGCATACTGCTTGCTCCCTCATTGCTTTTCTCACCTATGACATTCCTCCCCTGCCCTTCTTTTTCAAGGACTGGGACTTCCTCTAGCCCTGGAAAATACCTAAACTGAAACAAAGAAGGCATACAGTGGAAATCACTCTAAATGTTCTGGGTCTTTTGCTAGGGTAACCCATCTAATACCTTGTGCTTTATCCTCAATGTTGTACTATTATCAGCCAGTAAGAAATATCCAAGCACCAAGCACAAACCTATACTTTCCACTTTCTTGTCCAGCAACAAAATATTCTGAAACTTTACTGCTGGAAGAAAGCAAATGACACTCCAATTTTCAAAAGAAGGGGGACCCAGGGAACAGCAGACCAGCCTCACCTTGATCCTGGGAAGTTGATGGAGCAGCTAATCCTGGATATCATTTCCAGGACATGAAGAACAAGAAGGTGATCAAAAATAATCAGCATGGATTCACAAAGGAGAAATCATACTTAACCAACCTGAGAGCCTTCTATGATGGAATAACTGGCTGGGTAGATGAGGGGAGAGCAGTGGATGTTGTCTGCCTCAACTTCAGTAGGTCTTTCAACACTGTCTCCCATAACATCCTCTCAAGCAAGCTCAGGAAGCGCAGGCAAGAGGAGCAGACAGTGAAGTGGATTGAAAACTGGCTGAATGGCAGAGCGCAGAGGGTTCTGATCAGTGGAAAGAAGTCTAGTTGGAGGCAAGCTAGTGGTGTCCACCAGGGCTCAATACTGGCTCCAATCCTGTTCGACTTATTCATCAGTAATGTGGATGAAGCTGCAGAGTGCACCCTTAGCAAGTTTGCTGATGCTACAAACTGAGAGGAGTGACTGAGACACTAGAGGGATGTGCTGCCATTCAGAAGGACCTCTCTCTCAGGCTGGAGAGACTGGCAGAGAGGAACCTCATGAAGTTCAATAAAGGGAAGTGCAGAGTCCTGCACCTGGGGAGGAATAACCCCATGCACCAGTGCATGCTGGGGACTGACCTGCTGGAAGGCAGCTCTGCAGAAAATGTCCTGGTGGTCCTGGTGGACAAGTTGAACATAAGCCAGCAGTGTGCCCTCATGGCAAAGAGGGTCAATGGGATCCTGGGTTGCATCAGGAAGATCACTGCCAGCAGGTTGAGGGAGGTGATCTTTCCCCTCTACTCAGTCCTGATGAGGCCACATCTGGACAGCTGTGTTGTGCTGGGCTCTGGTGACTCAGCACTGGAACATGTTGCCCAGAGAAGTTGCAGAGTCCCCATTCTTGGAGATATTCAAAAGCTGGGCACGGTCCTGGGCAACCTGCTTTAGGTGACCCTGTTGAGCAGGGTAGTTGAAGTAGATGATCTCTAAAGGTCCCATCCAGCATCAACTATTCTGTGATTTATGATTCACTTTAGTCATGTAATTTGTAGGTAGCACTGTAAAACAGGCTCTTACCAGCGAAAGCTGGCCTAAGACAGATAGAGGAAGGCTGACACATCATCATGTGTGGTCTTTATAAAAAGCTCAAGATATCTCAAAACCATTTAAGGAACACACTGCTCATGACTGGTAAAGTACAGCAGCAGCCCCATGAGCATTTTAATTTTCTTTGAATAAGACAAATAACACCCACTTAGAAGAGCACAGCTGAGGGGAGAAGTCTACCCAGCATCTGCATTTGCAAGACTGCGAGCAAGGTCATGAGTTACAGCAAGCAAGAAACAAAGCTCCCTTGTGAACAGAGGGAATGCAGAAGCAGTTCAGAGGGGGCGGTGGATTTAGGAACCAAGTATGTGAGGCAGTGGTCAGAAACAGAAGGTGCTGCTGAGTGCAGTATGTGTCACCACCTGTCTGAAAGCTCTTTGGCAGAAAATGCCACACAGGTATGACTCAACAGCTAGATCTGCATTTTGCTGTTTTTTCCTGCATGAATCCCTGCTTATAATGCTTTTATCAAGAATGTCCTTGGTAGAATGAATTCTATCTTAGTTTCACCCATAAGCCTGCTTGGACTTAGAAGCAAATCCACACACTCCAAGTGAGCTCAGCTCGCTTACGTCCAGGGATATGGTGAACGCAGATAAAGAAGTATATGCAGCCAATGCCAGCTGGCATTTCTGGAGAAGCCAGGAGCTAAGCATGCCTCCTTCCAGCAGACTCTATGTGCAACATATAATTGCAGGTGCTGAGCTTCAGAAGAAACCTCCCTCCAGGCAAACTGCAATGATTTGCTGGGGGGAATCGAGCAGCACACATCTCAGAGCTCTCCCACACCAATACAGGCTCTGACTGCATAACATCCATGGGTTCAGAAGAAAAGTTGCAAGTTTACATCTTGCTTCTTTCAGTACATGTTAGATATAGTCAACTGAATCAATCAGTTCTGTACAGGCATATATTTCTTGTCAATACACACAAGAGAAGTAGTTCTTTTAGAAACAGCCACATTCCTGACATACACCTCCAGTAAATGATTTTTCAACCAGTACAATTAGCAGGCACCATTTGATGTTTAACAGGTATATGTCTCCACACAGCAGGATGAAGCCTACAGATCGTTAGTTTTCCTTCATCCCCTACACGTAGCCCATTGTCCCCCAGCAATCTGCAAACCAGCATCTGCAAACCACTCCTGCACTGCACTGGCCTGATGTGAATTTGTCTTCCAGCTGCTCTTGTCCTGGTAATTAATCCTAGTAGGTCACTCTTGGTTATAAAAATCTTTGCAATTAAAAGCCCATTTCTTCAATGGCCCACATACAGTAGTTAAAAGGGACTGGAAAAGGCAAGACACCTCCCCCTTGGCCAGCAAGTAAGAGATACAGAAATCCATGATTTATATCCTGATATTCAAGGGCAGTGGATAATAGACAGGCAGGGGAGAAGGCTTGTACTACATCACTTTTAAAACAGATTATTAGTTCCGTAATAGTTTCTCGTCTTTATTATTTCAGGGTACACAACCATTCCATGACTTGATGCTAAGGTTATACCGACAACTGAGTCTTCCATGCTGAGTAACTCTAGCGCTTAGAAGATTAAAAGCACCTCTCCACAGAAAAATGAATCGACAGTGCTGACTCTGACCCCATCTATGTAATCTCTAACTGCTGCTAACTGGTGTATCAAAACTTACTCTAGAGATAGGAACCGGGAAGAACCGGCAAAAAAGAACTGAAAAAGTTACGGACGTCTCTGGAGGGGGAAAAAAAAAAAAAAAGGACTCTTTTCGGCCATCCCCATCTGCCGTGGTCCGGACATAAAAGGAGAGCTCTGATTTCGGTGCCGTACCCCTCCGTCTGGCGTCCAACTCAGAGCACACTCTGGTGTACAGACGCATCCTCTACAAGCACCACCCCAGACACATTCGCACCACCTGTACCACCAGCCAAGAAAAAACGAAAGCCATCAACTTTTCCATTTAACACGCCTCTACCGAACCAACCCACCCGAAACGACTGCAAGATACAAGGAGAGAAAGGTAGAGAAACGGCACAGAAAAGGAGACGCCAACACAGACAGCAAAGAGCAGTGCGCAAGCAGCGGGGCTGCCAGGTCATCACCAGCCCCGGGAGGAAGACGGGCGGCCACAGCCGCTTCCTGAGGCCAGGAAGGTGCGCCACGGCAACAGACCCCACCCGCGCTCCGGTGCCGCCGCTTCCTGGCAGCCGTGCTCTCGACATGGCGGCGGCGAGTACACCGCAACCCCCCCCCCCCGCTCCCCGCGTCCCCCCAGCCCGTCGCCTCCGGGTCACATGCCCACGTGACATCACCGGCGCGCGGCCCCGCGCCTCTGCTCGCGCACGAGAATTAGCCGCGCGCCCGGGGGGCGGGGCGCAGGCGCAGCCGCCGCCGCCGCGCGCGCGCGCGGGGGGGGGCGGAGCCGGAAACACGCGGACCGCCGGCCCCGGGGAGAGGAGGGGGGCGTAGCGCGTGTTCCGGCCTGTGGCTTCCTGGTTGGCGTTTCCCGGTGCGGCCGGCAGTGAGTACGCGAGCGGCGCCGGCGCCGTCTGCCCCGGGCCCCTCTCCTGCCTCTCCGTGGACTCCCTGCCCCCTGCAGCCTGACGCTGCCCCCGTTCCCTCGCCCCCTCTTGGCCTAGAGCAGCCCCCGCTCTGCCCCCCTAGCCCTTGCTCAGCCCCAGTCGCCTCTCCCTCCTGGCGCCCTTCGCCCTCGCCGCCGTTACTCCAGGCCCCCAGCCCGGCTGGGCGTCCTGCCCCGCTCTCCTCAGGTGGCTCTCTCGCCGCCTGGCCCCTCCGCCCCTCACCCGGGGCCTGCTCTCCCCTTGCAGCACAGCCCTGTTTTTCTCTCAGGCCGTTACTGGTCCCCGCAGGCCTGAGCTGTCCTTCCAGTCCTGCCAGACAGACCCGGTGCTGCCCGCGCCCGGCAGACTCTTCACCACAGCCCTAGCAACTGCCCGCTGATACTTTTGGCAGTAGAGGTGCCTGCAGAGCTCTTCGTTAGCCCCCCTGAAGTCCACTCTGTTTCAGCCATAGCATCGCTTTCTCATAGACGCTCGCTGAGCACCTAGCTTGGTCTCCTTGCCTTGGCATCCCCCAGCCCTTGTCTTGCTTGTCTCTGTGTCCGGGCCTGTCTCAGGCTATTCCAGCCCCTCCCTTTCCAGCTAGAATGAATTGCAACAACTGTCCCTGAAACATAAAGTATAGTTTCCATACCTGCCTTAATTTATTTACCTTAAAGGAAAACCATGTGGAGGTAGCTTGAACTCTGCCAGCTGTACTAGTACGGATTTTAATAGAGTTAAATGTCTTAGATTTAAACTTGTTTGCCATTAAACAAATGTACTTGTCATTTATGTTAGTGTCTGTCTCTGACTGCAGGTTGTCCTAACCTTTAAATGAGCTCAAGGAACAAGGCACATTAAATCTTTAGTGGCTCCAATCTTGAACACAGTACTCTAATAGAGATCCTAAGGAGGAAGTTGACTTGGAAAGGAGTGAATACAGTTTCATGAAGATCTCACTTAAAGGTTGTGTTTTGCTGCTACGTAAAACACAGCCCTCAGTAGTATACATGTGAACTAAGTCATCATTTTTTCTCCTTTTGGCTATTCCAGAAACTCCAGTTCTGTATTTTTTTACATTGGAAGCATTTTGACTGGTACAGCTGTGCTAAGGTTGTCAGGTCAAATTCATCCTTGATATAAGGAAAAGCAAATCTATTCATTTGAAGATGATTGTACACTAACCATTAAACATGGTTCTGAAAGTTGTTTGTCAGAAGGGAAAAATCTTTCAAAAAGCTTGAAATAAACAAAGTGTTTTATAACTTTTTTTTCACGGGTTTTGGGAGTAGAAGACATTTTCCTGTGATCTCTTGAAGGTATTACTTCTTATTAACCTGTTCTCCTAAAGCTATTTTCCTCCTTTAGACTCATTTGCACTGTATTTGAACAAATTACAGAAGAGAAACATTTTTTGAAACACAGTAAATTAACATCACAGGAATGAGTCTGAGAACTCTCGGCATTGCACAATGCAAGTTATCCTCAGAAGAAACTGGTATCAAAGTTTAGCAAGAAGTAACTAATAGTAAACTAATCGCTAGTATAATCATTAGATAGCTTTATGGTGCTATCTACATTTTTCTTGGCTACTTGAAATCGGGACAATAAGTACCTTTTAGGGCTTGATCGATGGAAACTGGCAGGAATAGCTATCATGATATTTATCTCATGATAGCTGTTTTGAAATGCTTCTCTGTGAGAACATTTTTATTCTAGGTTGAGCATGTCCATGCAGGGCATTACTCTACATATCTCAGGGCTGCCTTTCTTACCTTAGGTGACAAAAAAAAAATTCTTTTAGCTGTCTTGAATGCAGGTTGGTTAACCCTCATGCCAACATAAGAACTATAATATTTCATTTGTTACAGAAACATAAGTGAAGTAGAATTGCCTCCTAACATTAACCTCCTATAATAAACATACATCAATTTTTTTAAAAAAGATTTTCAGATTTGGCATTTGCATACCTTTATAGGATAGCAGTTTAAATGAAAGATTTCATAACTGTTTTGAAATTTTAAATTATTAACTAAACATAGATGGCTACATGCAGTAATCTTGAAACTTTATTAAGTTTATTAGGTGAGTGAATCAGTTTTCTGTTAACTGCATACATGCAGTATCTGCCAGTCTAAAGTACTGGTCAGTTTATGTATCACAAATATAACTAGAAAAACAAACAAAAAAAAAAGATTGCTAGCCTGCACTAAAATGTAAAGTCTATTGATATTGTCTGAACAGAATGGTAGAAACTTGTGACTTTAGGAAGTTTTGGTAATTTCCTCAAATGATCTTTCTATTTTTGTTGTTATTCCTACCTATAACAGAGAGACTTATGCTACTCTTATGTTTTGTCTTTGCCTTGTGAAACGACACAGGACACATTTGTTGCTGTACCTTCAATGCAGCCTTTGTCAACAAATGTTAGATTGAACATTACTGCAAAGATCAAGCAGAGAGCAAGAGAAATAAGTAAATAGATGGAACTCACTGATTTGTGGTGGCGGTACTGCACCAGTGTTCTGAAAAGTTATTTTTGCAACAGTAAAAGATAAACAGGTTTCTTATTTGCAGTTAATTAATATTTTCTGTAGGAGGTTTTTTCTTTTAAGTCCTCGATGTTGGGGTTTTTGAAAGGGAATTATAGAGTTTTCTGAAGGATTTTGAAGTTAAGCAGAATGTGTATTTCATATGACAAGAGGAAGAGAGAGAAAAATTACTATATGGGCTCTGAAGGTTTTTAGGAGTTGAAGAAGTAGGAACAGTGGAAGGAAGTTAAGCAGAGGAAAGGAAGAAATGATAGGGAGAAATAAGTTGTATGAAGCAGTAATGACATGGGAAAGATTGGCCCAGGCATCTTACTGGCAGTTATGCAAAGCACCTTCTGTACTCATGTTATGTCTGAATGTCCCAAACTACTTTGAAATTTTGGCTAAGGAAGCAGTTTCCTGCATGCTACTTGAAAATTGCTTTGGGTGTTTTGAGTAATTTGTGTGCTCTTTTCCCTGGCCTTCAGGTCAGCAGTGGCATCTTGCTTCTGATTGTGACCATATCACTGCCCATTTTTGTTATGTTGCCCAGTGGTAATGATTTTATTTTTAATGGACTAGACAAAATATGCTGTCAAGCACACTTTGTACATGATCTGAGAAATTTTCCTCCTCCCCCTCTCCCCAACAATTTCTAGGTATAGCCATCTGGAGTTTTGTTGAAAAATGCTTAAAAGAATCAGGTGTGGGGTTGTTTTTCTTTTCTTTTCTCTTTTCTTTTCTCTTTTCTCTCTTTTCTCTTTT
>NW_020450130.1:499226-514663 GCF_003343035.1 Apteryx rowi | reverse complement strand
TCTTTTCTCTTTTCTTTTCTCTTTTCTTTTCTCTTTTCTTTTCTCTTTTCTTTTCTCTTTTCTTTTCACAACAGTAGCCCTTTACTTGAAGTGTTCTTATTTAGGGCCTGTCAGAGATATAGTCAGATATTTTTAAGGAAAGTTGTGCTTGTGTGGAAGGCAGTGTTCTGGGTTCAGTTAGCAGCAGGATTCTTGTTGATGAAGGGATGGGGTTCTCCCACACCACACTAGGCTTTGAAGTTTTTGGTTTTTTTAAAGTAAGGGAGGCCAGTTCCATGATATGAAACATCTGTGTGTTATGCTCTCTGTAGTCTGTATTACCTGTAAAATCAGCTATTCTGTGCAGGATCAGCTTAATTTTTTACATTTTTTTGCACTCAGACATGAGGAATTACTTCGTCGTAGTCTAGCTGGTAGCAAAAAGATTTAGACTATTGTGCATAGTCTAAACTTTCCACTTCTGAAAGGAAACCTGAATAGCGGAGGACTGGCAGTCAGAAATGTCTTTTTCTATTTGAATAAGAGATTGCTTCACTTTGACAATCAGAAAACAAGCAAAATTCGTCAAGCTCTTTTCCCCTTTCCTATGGGCAGTGTTTGTTGAACCAGATTTTTTTCAGTGTAGCATTAGGAGGTAGGATGTAGTTATTTGACGATGATGAAAGGTGAAACTAGATGTCTGCAGAATATTTTTTGGTGTTGATGTTTAGTAGTGGCCTGAAATACATGCTAAATTGGAGAAAAAGAGCCCTCCAATGTTCTGCTGTTGAGTGGATCTGAGAGAAGGAAGAGAGAGCCATTGTCTAGCTTGAGCTTCTGAAGCCTTAAGAGGATAGATCAAAGCAATTGTAGTGCAAGGCTGCCTCTTCTTATTGTTGCCTTGTTTATGAAGTGTCTGTGAGTCAACTACTTTGGCATTCTGTGACAACTGAGATCCAGCAGTCATGTTTAGATACATGTTTTCAGTAATAGCTCATGTGCTTACTTTGCCTAACTTTGTCCAAGGTGTGACAGGAGTAGAAGGAAGGAGTATTTGAATTAAGAATTTTGCTTTTTGAGTATCACTAAAATTACTGCCTGCTTCAGAGGGAGTCTTTGATTTCCTGTGTTATGGAAAGTGTTCTTTTTTTGCTTCCCATGACCAGACATTCATAGTGTAAATTTGTGAGATTGGAGCCAGCTGCATTTCTTTTCTCACTCTGTGGACCAGAATTGGTTATGATCTGTTTGAAAGAATCACTCCACATAAAGATGAGAGAAATTTTTAAATGTGGGTGCTTATTTGGTCTGTCAGGTGTTTTTCTATCTTTTTTTTCTTACTACCTTCAACAGTTTAAGTCACCTAGGTTCTACTTTTTCCTCATATATACAGCATATAAACATACCTAACTACTAGTATAAAATAAGTTTACCATAGTTCTGACTGCATTCTTTCATACTTTATTTGGCATAATATATGTGGCATATATCTAAAAACCCACATAGTGAGAGAAGTAGAGTCTAATGATTAGTAGATATATTCGTGTATCAGATTACCATTGCATGTATTGTATTGCTAAGTAGAGATTCCAATCAGGAGTTCTAGAAATTCAGTGGATTGATGAATTTCCATGAAGTTAAAGGTGTCCGCATCTAATTCCCTGGTCATCATGTGGATAGGAGCATTTTTTTAAGTGGATATTAAAATCTCCATTGTTTAATTTTGAGGGCTTTGTTATTAGGTTAGAAATCAATCTTTATTGTCTGATGAGATAGCAAAGCTGTGAAAAGTGTGTGAATGAGTAGGATTCTGATGCTGTTTGAATTTGATCTCATCAGATTATTACCAAAGTGACTTCATAGCTGTACAAGGAGGATTGAGTAGTGTATGCTGATCTACTTGAAGACTAAACAGGAGTACAGTATATAGTTTATCAATAAGTACACTATTTTCCTGCATGTGCACTCATGTTTGCTATTTTTTGTTTATTTCTGTGGAAAAAGGTATTTTCAGTTTGATTTCTTATATAAAGAAATACATGAGGTCAAATCTGTCATGATCGGGGCTCTCATGAGGTGCTCACAGATGCTGCCATAATGAGATTTTTAGGGTCTTTAAATACTATCATTACACAAATTACTAATGCCTAAGGCTCCTGGATCTAAATTTTTGTACTTGCATATCTGTATGTGGACTTAAACAATACCTTACCACTTTCTTCCACAAGCAAAGAACTAAGTTCAGTCTGATGTTTATTTCATGTCCAGAAAAGCTTTTTAGCTTCCCCAGGACTGAGTGTAGCAAAGAAATAAAGAGAAAGTATTCTTTTTATTCTCCTCCATGCAAAATGTCATATACATGAAAAAATGTGGCCTATGAATTAGACAAAGTAACTTCAGTGTATCTTTGAATTTTCTGTCTTGTTAGGGAATATTTAGTGACCTTTTTAGAAATACTTTCCCTTTGATAGGGATCGTGGAATCATGGAATAGTTGAGGGTAGAAGGAACCTCCGGAGATTGTCTAGTCCAACTCCCTTGGCTCAAAGCAGGGTCAGCTAGAGCAGGTTGCTCAGGACCATGTCCAGGCAGAGTTTGAAAATTTCCAAGGATGGAGACTCCACAGCCTCTCTGAGTGAGCTGTTCCAGTGTTCAACCATCCTCACAATAAAAAAGTTTTTTTCTTACTTTTAAGTGGAATTTCCTGTATTTCAGTTTGTGTCCATTGCCTCTTGTCCATTCATTGGGCGCCACTGAGAAGAGTCTGGCTCCATCATATTTACTCCCTCTCCCATCAGGTATTTATACACACTGATAAGATCCTCTCTGAACTTTCTCATCTCCAGGCTGAGCAGTCCCAGCTCTCTCAGCTTCTTCTCATATGACAGATACTCCAGTCCATTAATCATCTTTGTGGCCCTTCGCTGTGCATGTTCTAGTATGTCCATATATTTCTTGTAGTGGAGAACTCAGAACTGGGTGCAGAATCCCGAATGTGGCCTCACCAGTGCTGAGTAGAGGGGAGGGATCACCTCCCTCAACCTGCTAGCATCAGTCTTCCTAATGCAGCCCAGGATGCAGTTGGCCTTATCTGTTGCAAAGGTGCATTGCTGGCTCATAGTCCAACCCCCAGATCCTTTTCTCCAGAGCTGCTTTCCAGGCTGTTGGCCCCCAGCATGTACTGATGTAGGGGACTATTCCTTCCCAGGTGCAGGACTTTGTGTTTTCCTTTGTTGAACTTCATGAGATTCCTGTTGGCCCATTTTGCCAGTCTGTTGAGGTCCCTCTGACAGCACCGCCCTCTGGTGTATCACCCACTTCTCCCAATTTTATATCATCTACAAACTTGATGAAGGTGTACTCTGTCCCATCACCCAGGTCTTATGGCTCATTTGCTTAATGAGCAGTATTGCTAAGTGGATGAGAAGAGAAATTTGGACTTTAATCCTATATTTGCCAAAAAGGCCGTTAAAGGTTGTATATTATTATGCACAATTCGTAGCGGTACAGAGATCTCATAGCTAATGCTGAGCTGGACTGGTGAGTCCTGATGGTGTTTGCAGGTGTACCTTCTTAAGATCTAAGAGGGTTGTTGCTGTATTCGTGGCATAGTAACTCAGGTCATAAGTCCTGCTAGGACAGTTCAACACATTAGTGTGTGTGAAGACTGCGGGTTTGTATACTACCTTACTATACTTTTTTATACTACCTTCAAACCTGCACTTGTGCGGAAAGTGTCTGGTACCTCTGTACCATATCTGTTGCACTTCTGGTTCTAGGGTTAAATTATGAAGTGCCTACTTAGGTGACTCGGCAACCCAGGTGTAGATACACTCCAAGCTTCTTCTGTAAAAATCCTGATGAATGTTGTTTCTGTGTTATTTTGGGCATCTATATAAGGCATTACTTACTAACACAAGTTGCAAAGTACCCAGAACTGATGGAATTGATCAAAACTGGATTTTGGATGCTTCATTAGGTTCCCAGTCCATACAGGAACACTGGATTTGAACTAATGGAGAGGAGCTGAGGAAGCTGAGAGCAAATTAAACACAGCTTTGAGAAGTCAAAGTAGTTCTGGTTAAAGTAGTAGCTGAGCTTAAACAAGATGCTGCCTTAAGTAGCTTTTCCTATTGTTGTTATGAGAATTTATTTTTGCAGCTAAAATCTGCACAGCCCTATCTTCTGTATATAGAACTCTATAGCTTTTGCTGTTGTTTTTGTGAGAATTTATTTTTGTAGCTGTAAATCTGCTCAGTCCTATCTTCTGCATCTAGAGCTTTAAGACTAACTTTAGCAATTTCTGCTAATTTCAAAAAGACCAAATGTATCACTTGAAAGATGCTTTTGGACATACATTCTTGAGCATACTGATATAATCTTTTGTTTTTTGTAGATACAGTCTATTTTCTTTCCAGAATGTTTGATGGATATGAAGACATAGAGGATATTGAAGTGTATGAAGATGAACTTTATCATGAGGAATCATCCAGTGAGCAGAGTGTCGATAGTGAGGTAGAATTTCATCTTTACAGCCAGATCCACTATTCCCAAAATCTTGGAGAAATCAGCAGGCTGGAAATAAATGAAGAAGCTGATGTTGCAGGAGTCAGGGATCAGAGTTCAGTTTTGACTGAGAAATTGCATCAAGACAAGAACATTGCTGAATTGACTGATCATGATGTCATTCAGATTTCAGATGGCCATGAGATCATCATATTGTCTGATACACCAGATGAAGACAGTGTTTACAAAAGCAAAGCAAGGAAGCCAACAAGCTCTGTAGATCCTGAGAAAAAATATGTCTATCCAGGAATTTCCACACCAAATCACGCCAAAGCTGCTGAGTATAATACCCTGGATCCTGCTGAATCTGTTACAAAAGTTTCAAGTCAAAGGAAAAGGGCTAGTGGGAAGCTTAACTCAGTTACTTCTACTGGAACTCATGTGATCCAAGATGTGATGGAAATAGATGATAGCTCAAATGCAGAGGAGGAGAGCTTGATCTCTGAAAGTGATCATGTGGAAAGTTGGATGCTTTTGGGATGCAGTGCAGATGACAAAGATGAAGATATCATTTTGAACCTTGAAGGCTGTGGAACTTCTGTCAGTGAAGGTTAGTACTTTTTAATCACTTTTTATCCTTTCACATGAGGAAGTTTGGCTGCAATGACATTGATGCCAATACTTTAAAGGGAACATAACTAGAAAGTAAATTGGAGTGTATAATGTTGGGTGCAAACTATGATGAAGCAAATAACCATTTACAGCATTATTATTTCAATAGTGTTATATATGTAAGTGTACTTTGTAATAGGCTATAAAAACAGTGTTCTGGCTGCTAGAAATTTAGCAGTAGTATCAGAGTGATATGTGCTGTGAACTTTCTGACTTTCCTTTATATTTCTTTGTCGTAAGGAGTGTGGGGGATAAAGAGGGGGTGCAGTGGCTTATTACTGTAAATGAAGTAAGTAGCAAAGAAAAGAGCTTTGTGACTAAAGACTTAAAGAAAATCAGAAGTAGGAATTACATAACAATAACAAGTTTTCTGAAAAATACAGCAGGGTAGGAACATAATCAGTGTTCATAACCCAGGGAGCAGTGTCATTCATCTTTTTGTGTGATGAAACCAGACTGAAATTTCTGCTCCTCTGCCTCCTGTGTGCCTTGGCTCATTGCCCCTCAGTTGTGGAGACACAAATGCTTTTTGAGGCTTTGCTGTATGCTAGACCAGGAAAATTACAGCTGAGGAAAGGGATAAACTGTAACAGGAAATGGGGAAGAATAGAGAGAAATGGACTGTTCTGTAGTTCTAAACTGTAGATTGGCACTAGTAAAGTTTTTTCTCAGGATGACCATATAAACAATGATATTGTTCACATGTTAGTAGTGATTCTTTGACAACTGAAGGGACAACTGAAAGATTTTCTTTCCTTCTTTTCTGGTCAAATTCCTCTTTCTTGCCAACTCAGTAACTTTTTGCCTAGTGTTTCTTGTGTATGTTTTTGCTTAGTTATCCATAGTTCTTTGCTAAATAGACTGTAGCGTGCACTGGATCTCAGACAGTTGATTAAAGACTTCAGTGTGGCCCAAGCTTCAGATAATTAAAAAATGCTTTCTGTGTTCCCAGTGCAATGTCAGAGGATTGGCTAAGAACACAGGTGCTGTTGTACAAACCCAGATAGCCACATTATATTTAGAATTTACATAACTATTTTTCTTCTTATAAATATTTTTAATGATTGTAAAATGCAGTTATTAAGAATTAATTGTAAGAATTAAGAATTAACTCAAAGTTGCTAAATTTTATTAATAGTTTTCTTTTTGTATTTTCATATTCTGACCTTTTCTTCAAAGCTAGAACAAATCACCTTGTGTTTTTTTTCTTAAAATACTCTCCCTGTTGGGGAGCAAATGTTTCAGGCAATGTGGTGACTCCTGTGTAGGGATATAGTTTGTACATTGCACAGTTAGTACATTTTCAGATTAGCTTCTGTTTTTCTCATAACTATTGGACAGGCAAATGGCCTTGAGTTAGGTTTCTTTTTTTCAGATTATGTATCTCCTTGGGTTTATGTGCTGAAATTGCTGATGGTTGCTCTAAAGATTACCCAAAAATAGAAGAATGTTTGAACATTTGTTTGAGCTCATGTTTGAGCCTTTAAACAAATTTCAAAATTACATATACATGTTTTTGGAAATATTTTGTAATTAATTTATCAGAAGGATTATGTCTAGCATGGAAAGGTGTAACATGAAAATGAAAATTCATGTCTGTTCTTTGTGCTCTCCTAATAAAGGTGTGCAAATGCTAACTGAGAGCAGCTTCTAAAAATGAATGCAACTTTAATATACTAGGTTAGTATCAGTAGAGAGTTTTGCTTTAGTTATGGTGTGTTTCCTTAACAAATGTAGTAATATGTTTCTTATTTTGGCTTAGGTTTGGACAATAACCAAGCTGCATTCAAAGCAGATAAGGGGGAAGAATTTTCCTAGCTTGTATAAACTTGTCAAAATGAACAGAACTTGAATTGTCTCATTTAATGTAAGAGATGTACATCTATTTTGAGATGCTTGAATTGGAAGTAACAGACATTCACACAAGAGGCTCATAAATATAACTTTTTACTTCTACTCTGAATTTTATTCTCCAAGCTGTTCCAGAACTACTTCAGCATTGAAAACCCTTCTTGCATTCTGCGTAACATCAGTAATGGTGTTATCAACAGGAATCTCATGCTTGGAGATTTAAGACATGCAGAACAGTCATCAGTCATACAGAGCAGTGTTGTACCACGTTCTAGATTTGTATACCCATCTTTGTTTTCATTTAAGCTTTTTCCTTTTTACATATATATTACTTTGCAGAAAGTCTTAACATTTGCACATTTTCTTCTGAGTATAAAGAAACAAGTTAATGACAATGTATTTAAATCTACTATATGTGATGGCTAGACTAGAACAGCATGCTCTAATGCTAACCCCTAACATAAGAATATACTCTGAAATGCAAAATGTATGGCACAATTGAATTGTAGGTTAAATCCATAATTTTTTACCTTGTCTGAAATTTCAGTTATTCAGGTAGCTCCAGTGCAGAAAGTTTCATTCAATTCTTGCTTTATTTCTAACACATATGATGATGGTGATGCAGAGACGCAGTTGGAAAATAAATTTATTCTGTTGTGTGTATATAATCAAAAGCCAAAACAGAATCAAAATGTTGTTAAATTTAATCCTAGTTGCTTGTTTTAGGGAGCAAAAGCCATAAATCTTAATTAGGTAAAGTAGCCATAATTTGTTTATTGAGCTTACACAGCATTACCTCTCAAGTTACATAGACTATAAAAGTTGGAACTTAAATATAAAAAATTTAAATTCAAAGAAGGAAAGGATTTTTAAAAAATTATTTGTTTTGGAAAGTTATCCTCTTAAAGATATTCTCTGCTAATTCATATAAATTATTTTGAGGCATGTGTAGTTGTATTTTCAGGGTTTCTAAAGAACAAGATAAAATATTTAGCAGATTACACAGTCTGTAAATTACTATTTTAAGGCTTGAAATATGAGTGAGGATGTAATGGAAAATTTAGAGCCTGGTGAAACCTTGCTTGTTCCCTTCTCCCCAGAAAGTGCTTATGGCTGTGTAAATGCAATAGACCTCCCATGACAGTTTCGTGGTATGTATAGTGTCCAGTTTGCTTCACATTAAAAAGGCAACTGAAATGTGAACAATAGTCTGACTATTAGAGGAGCCTGTTTTGTCAGTCATTTGATGAGTCTGTTTTTATGTTTGAGCCACTGAGATGCTGAGGTTCCACTGGAATCAGAAACAATTGCTCAAGGAAAGGAGTTAAGCATATCTCCTCATTGTGTTAATTTTTCTACATATTGTTTGCCTGCCCTGCTGTAAACTAATAGCCATGTAATTTTTAATATTCTTTATAAACATGCTTTCTTGATTCCAGAGAGAATCTTCTCTGCATATGGCTTTCTAGCTTCAGTGACCTTCTTCTATTGTAACAGAAAGAGGTGTCCCTTTGCCTTGGAAAACTGAGCATTGGTTTCTGGATCACAGACCAAGATTCACTGCACCTTTCTATCTTCAGTCAATATTTTGAAAATTATGGTCGGTCAAATCATACAGATGAAAACTTTTTCTCTCTTTTCAGACCTTCTTCCAAATTCCTTCTTTTATCTTTCACTTTTTATTTTTGGTTATCTAATACCACATTAAGTAAAACTATTTCTCCCCATATTTCTATAAAATGCAACTTCTGATCATACATCTGCTGTTTTTTCAGCAAATCTAACAGATTTGCAAGCTTTCTTTATTTGCAATATGAAGGTGGATGCTGACTTTCTTGTTTCATACAGAGAGATCTCAGGGAGCAAGGGGAAAGTAGTTACTGCGTCTGTAGTGATTTTGACGCACCTTACTCTGACTTAATTTTCTTTGATGAGATTACACATAGTTTGGACCTGAACAAGACTCTCAAAATTACATGCAATAAGCCGAGTTCAAAGACAGATTAGCTATACTTGACCATACCTGTATACTGTTTCCTGTGTATATCACTCATACCCAGCTTGTCAATTTTTGGATTTCTTTGTATGATATTTAGAAAAGTATACACATCTGTTTCTTTTTACTTCAAAAAAGAGCTTCCCCCCAATTTGTCATTTTAAAATCCAGTAAATCTAAGTCTTTAGTACAGTTTTTCTGAACTTTTAAGTTTTTGGAGCCCAGAATAAAGTGTAAAAAGTGAATCATTACAAATTGTACCATTTATTAAATGTATTGAATTCATTTTTAGTGTAGGAAAGGTTCCAGGTCTTTGAAGGAGGGTTCTCCCCTCCCACCTCTTTCCTTTTCTTTGCAATAAGAGTATATATGATAAGAATGTTAATCTCCTGTAGTTGGAAGTCTTTCATCCATTCCTTCATTAAAAGCTTCCTTTTAACATATTTCCTCTCCCATGTATAGCAGCAATCCTAATCTCTGCATTTATTTCCCTCCCGGCTTTTGGGAAGACAGTTTTCAAAGCTGCAGCATTGATGTCCAGCCACTAAGGGGTACAGAAAACAATTTTTCTTCTCACTGTTTTATCCTTTGCACACCCAGCACCTTCCTCAGAGACAATGGGCTAATTCTACAGCACTCTGTGCCTGGCAAGTTTGTGGCATGCAATTCATATGGTTGTTTTTGAATCCAAAGTTTCTATAAAACAGTGTATACTGTTCTCTGCTGGGGTATTAGAAATGGAATGTTTGTTTTCTTCTCTTGTTCTGATTTTTTTTTATTAACACAATAGTGAGGCTTTTAAAAGGGTATAATTGGAGATACTACTTCTGGCACTAGAAATTGCTATTAAAAGTAACAAATACTGGTTATCAGTTTTTCCTAGTAAACAGCATTACATTCAAATGCCCTTTGTGGTCATTGCTCAGCAGACTGAAAACCTCATTAGAAGCTCTGGAACCTTCTTAGCAGCTTTGGCTGCATTTTAATAACATTTTGAGATGTTGACGCAACATGAGATGGTTTGACTAATTTACATGTGCTCTGCATGGAGTAGATACTGCTAGGGATCCCAGCACATGATAGTTCCTGTCTTCGAGCAGCTGTGCTCCAGACTAGATATCTGACTCAAATTTTTATTTATATATAGTATCTATTTAATTCTAGCAAATATCAGTACTGAAACAAAAAAGTCTGTGTAACAAGGATAATGCTCTATGCTTTTATTTAGTTGTTCTGTTCTATGATTACATGAATGCTTTACTTCTTACAGCTTAAGCTTTGATGATAAATTCAGACAAATGAAGAACAGAAGACTCAACAGAATGTATAAAAGTCAGCCGAAGCTTATGGGTTGTTCCAAGATATTTTGAAATTGGTTCATCAAGTTATCTTATAACTTTATGAATATATGAAGTAATTTTCATGTTTTCTGACAGATCGATTTCTGACATTAGCTAAAATATATATATATTTTTAAGCTTCCCTGTAAAGGTTCTGAAATAAAGCCAGCTTCCAAGGGATAAATTATTTCACTTCAGGTATAGAATTCTAGGCCAGCTTTTGCTTTTACAGGCCTGTAAAACTGCCCTGTACAGAAAGAAATAGTGACCATCAAATACAGTGGAAGCTAGTATTTTCAAAGTGTTTTTTTCAGCTTTATACTTTGGCATCCACTTCCATCTTGTATACTGGGTTTCAAGATCTTTCTATGCACTGCCCTTTATCCATAGTAATTACGTCTCTCATGTAGCCAGTGAAACTGTAACAAAAATATGTRTCTAAAATGAAAAAAGGAATTTGAAAGCATTTAATTTTGCATCTCCCCTCAAAATACTATTTTCAGTGTAGGATAGAGTTTTCTATTTAGCAGCAATAACTGCAGCTTGTGGAACTTTTATATAGAGTCAAAATGGAAATAGCAGCCTCAGAAATTTAACTTACTGCTGTATCTCAATCAGCCATGCTCAAAAAAGGAAAAGTCCTGTATTAACTATCAGTGTTTAAAATGGATTCTTGTAGATATATAAATGTCAATTTTCTTTTAACTCTTCATGATACTACAAGGGACTATTAAGAAATCTGACCACATCTGTATTTTTCTCTATACTATTATTCATATCCCTTAAATGTATTTTAAACAGTAAAAAAACATGCAAGCTTCTTTCTTTAAAAAAAAAAAAAGGAAAGAAAAAAGTTACACTAACTAGTGTTTTTCTTCTTTAATTTACCGTTTTCCTTGACAACTAACTTTGAACACTTGACCTTTGCAGGGTGTAGCATGTTTGTGTTGTAGAGCCTTGACATTTGTAGCAAAAAGTTATTTTTTCTACAAAAAAGTCTACAAGAAACTTTTCATTCTGTTACATCTTAGAAAAAACATTTTAAAGGGCTGTTTTTTCGTGTGCTTTTGGATGCCTAAGTTTGCAGATTTGCTGAATTTCATCAAAAGTTGCTTTCAAATTTAAAAATGATTTTTGGTGAAAATTAAGGAATTACGACTAAATTTTATCAATAAAAATATTTATGTGCTGCATTTCATAGCATCAGTAAGACTCATTATTGTGGTCCCTATACAAACTATTATGACAACACACACACAAAAAAGCAAGGGTTTACTTTGTGGTAATTATGAGTGCTTTTTTATAGCATGTTACTGCACACAGAAGATTTGCAAACAGCATATTTACTGTTGTTTTCTTTTCTTCAGACGTTTCATAGAAACTCTAACCTCGGAAGCTTGTTAAATATTGTAATTCAGTTGCTGTGGGCCATGCTGTATTAATGTCTGCTCAGCTGTCCATTTTAAAGTTTTTACAATTTAAGTGATCCACTTCAGCCCCGAGTAAAATTTGAATGCCACCTAAAAATATTCTCTTCTTAGTAGAAAGAATTAACCACTTAAGACTGGGCAGTTGGAGGGGATTGGTAAAAGGAAAAGAAAAAAAGATGCTTCAATTTAAAATGAAATTTCATGTGAAATTAGGCTATTATCACTCTTATTTTTCAGTATAATAAAAATTCGTTGAGATATTCAGTGCAAGTAGGACAGTGCCTTCCTTAACATGTTCTGAAGTTTCACTTGGATTTTGTTCTTACTGCTACCACAGAGTTCCATGTCTCTTGAAGGGGTCAGTGCGGTAAAGATTTGAGGCCTGAAATCTGTATGTCTCAGCAAGTTATGTTTGAATTCAGAGAGCTGCCTGTAAAGACCAATTGGCGAGACTGGGGCTCAACTGGGTGATTATTTATATGGAGAAGCTTTTAAAATTAAAATAGAAATTGTGGAAGTGAGTAGTCTTCCTTTCAAAGTTCCTGTGCATTTACTAGTATGTTGGTCTTTATAAAGATGCATTGTAGTTATTTAATAGTTCTGTCTTTATTTTTAAGTTCTGGATTTCCATTTTATATAATATTATTCATGCACAGTGACATAGATTTTGCAACTTTATACTTATTTCCACAAATAAGAATAAGTTAACAGAATTATGCTAGATCACACCAATTAAATTTAAAATTAAGGTTTATGTCACAAATTTTGATTTTTGTTTGGTTGTTTATGTATTGCTGAGGTTCTTTATCAGCTTTCTTTCTCAAAAGTGGAAAAGCTAAAAGCTGTGGCTTTTCATGTAAGTTTGGGGAAGAGGCGTTCTTCCTTTTGTTTGCTAGAACCTTAACATTACTTAAATGTAATAGGAGTTTTTTGTGCATGAATTATTTTAACAGAATGCACCCTCGAGCTGTAATAAGCAGTGGGAATACACCTACCTTTTAGAAGATGCATGCATATGGATATTTTGATTAAAGAAAAAAAGTTAATCTTCTTTACGGTGTAAAATGGATACACTTGAATCTCTTGATTATTAAAAAAAAATAAAACTAATAAAGTTCCTTTGGAAATCTGAAAAGATCTAGATAAAGTATACCTGCGACCTCACCAGGCCCTTTTATCTGTACAGATTTCTCTGCCTATTGTGGACCATAGCTCTAATTTAAATTTCCCATGGCTTTAGGTTGCTGACTAGGTTTTCTGCAAGAGTGCCCATGCTTACATGGTCATATATTCCGGGTGACTTTTTCACTTTTTTTTCTTTTTTTGCTGTTCTGTTGATTGTTAAAAGGGGAATTTTTTTCCACTTCCCTCATCAGTTTGATCTTTCTTCCTTGTCCCTATTTGTTTGAGTTTCTTACAGGTGGGGAAGAAGTCTCACATTGCAGTAGAATTTTTGAAGAGTGACAGGAAACTGAGTTAGTCCTTTTAAGGAGGAGAAGTTTAAGATTTTTAAGTAATTAAAAAATGCAAATAATTTACACATAACAAAAAGAATATACCAAAGAGAACGACCCAGGGTTTAGAAAGTAAAAGGTGAAATCTGAGTTTACCTACAAAGGGACAATATTCATGTGGGCATGTGCATGGAATAAGCACAGAAAAGAATGAGTTTATATTAATGAACTTTAAACAAAGATAAAACTAATACACTAAAGAAGGACTAGTAAGAGGAATAAAATATATTTATTGTAATCATTTATTATGTATGTTCTTGTTTATAGAAATACCTAGTGGAACTGATTTTATGTTTTGAAGTTGTGGGCAATCGAAACTGATAGGAATTTAGAAGGATGTCAAAAGATTTAATTTTGTGAGTTCTTAGGCTATATTGGCATTTTTCTGGAGAAATCTAGACTTTTTTACAGTAAAGAATTCACTCCATTTTTTTCTGATAGGAATGTGATACACTGAAGATTTGAAAACTGCAAGTCTGTTAAACTACTGTCTTGTCAAAACAGGCCACATGCAGCATTTTAGATACTTTTGTACGTCTTACTAAAAAGTGAGAAAAACTTACTGTGCAGTGATAATGTCACAGTGACCATTAATCATGTGAGTGTATTTTTAGCCAGTATTCACTTAATTTATTATTTTTTTTAATCTGGAGGAGATAGGGAAGTATATTCTTGGACTGTTACATTATCTCTGTGTATGCATCTATATAATAGAAAATAATAAGTTCTGGTACAATTATAATGGTTGTCTTTGTACTTTGTTAATGTACATAAATAATAATACTGGACATCAATTATAAATATCATGTGTGTTTTATTACTTCATTTAATTTTTAAGAATTTGCTTCAACAGCTTTTACTAGGCAAGAATTGTGGCATCTACAGGCAATTAGTTAGTATATCTAGATGCACGTATCATTTTGTTCATCACCAAAAAGCCAACAATCTAGTGTATTTTAAAATGAATGCATTCCTAAACTCTGTTTCACTTTGTTAATTGGCTTCTGTAGTGTAGAGACAGTTTTTAATCTCCAAGTGTAAATCCGAAGTAACTTCAAACCTCTAGAGAAACTCCAGATTAGTGAGGTTTTAACTGTAACCAGAATCTGTCCAATTTTCTGGTCCTCAATTTGTTCAAAACATTCTGGCTTTCCCAGAAAACTCTCAGCATTGACTAATTTCTCCTCTTTTGATGTATCAATAAATTAATAGGAGTCCTGTCTATTCTAGGGAAGGTAGGAGAGGCAGGATTATCTGCCACCTCTGTGTATAAATTGAGAAAAGTTGTAGATAATGGATGTTTCAGGAGTTTTGTCTAAACAGTCCATTGTTCAATTTTTGTTCTAAGTGTTTCCAGTTAATAGTGGTGTTCCTAATCAATATGAAATTTTTGCAGTTGTTGAATTTAATTTTTAACTGTTCCTTTTTATATGTGTGAAAATTTTTAGCACCAGGAATATTTCAAATCTGCAAGGTTGAACCTTTTCTCACTTTGTATGATGGTGATCAAGTGTGTCAGTTTTTTGTTTAATACCCTTTCCAGTGTCTCTGATTTAACATTTTATGCAACAGTGGTAAGTGTCTTGAATATATATTGGGAGGTAATAACATGGTTAGAAATCTGAAAATAACAAAGTAAAAGCTCTGTATATTCAAGTGGACTTGTATGCAGAATATGATGATGTGTGGCTTGTGTTACGGAAACACTGAAGCCATCACACCCAGCATACAGAAAATAGTATATACATAAGTGGTTGCAAAGATTGTTTTGTCACCAGTTTTCTGCTATTTCTGTGAATTCCTTTGTTGTCTTTGTACAATGTCAAGTTTGAAATTTGGTTGTTGTTTTTCTTCTTTATGACCACTTTTTTTTAGCAAACTGTAGGTGATGGGAGCTCATATGTGCTAAATGTAGCTCATATGTGCTAAAAAGATCTTATTGGATATAGCACATTTTGGTGCCAGATGGTCACAAAACTATTCTTTACTTAGTGTAGGTAGATTTAGCTGCAAACACTTTTTTGTTGTTAATCGTGTTGCATAGGCTATTGTAGCACGTTCTGCTTTCTTTAAAGCCCTGAAACATAAGAAACAGCAAAGTCCTCATCAGGCATTCTAAATACTTTATAAATCTTCCTCAATCAACTCCT